>NW_006238931.1:954831-954967 GCF_000226075.1 Solanum tuberosum | reverse complement strand
CTTTAATTGCGACAACAACTATAATAGGAACAGCTATGGCAACAGAACCGATCGAGTTGGACCTTATGTTCCCCTTCAAAATCGAGAATCTGCTGCTAAGGAAACTTGAGGCAATATGGCGCGCATTGAAGATATG
>NW_006238931.1:952050-954731 GCF_000226075.1 Solanum tuberosum | reverse complement strand
ATGCCTCATATGCCGCAACTCTCTGCGGTTCGATTACCAAAAGGTCAGATCCCTTAGCCCAAGACCATCTCACTTCCACCATTAGTCGTTTTCTCTATGGTCCTACCAGGGGTCACTCTTGGTCTCTTAACACTTCAGAGTTCGACTACCGATGGGACATCGTACGGAGTGGTGCTTTCCAGAGGAACGCTGAGCAGCGAGAGGCTGTTATATTATGGTTGGGCAGATACATTGCTGCAGATGGAGAGCGTGCGGAATGAGTCGCCACTCCACGGTTGGGGATCCGAAAGGCCACATTAACTTTTGTGACCAAGTTCTTCTGGCTGCTGGTATGGAACAGAGTGTCACCGACTAAAGCTGATAATCACGTCACTTGGGACAGAGCTGTCATAGTTGCAGCATTGGTAGCAGGCGTCGAGATCGACTTTGCCCGCATGCAGCTGGCGGAAATTCACGAGAGGGTCTTCAGGACCTCCACGACTTACCCCTTCCCATGTCTGATTTTTCATTTGTGCAGGGACTCTGGAGTGCCGATATGGCATTGCGACAAGTTAGTCCATCCTACAGGGGCATTGGACATCGACCTTATTCGAGATGAGGCAAATGTGGCAGCACCTCGCAGAGAGCCCCAGATTGAGGTACCTCCCTTGGGTCCCGATCTTGCTGACACGGTGGGGCAGGCACAAGGCGGTGACCCCATTATCCCCAGATCACGCCGATGCTGTCCCAGGCTTCTCTTCTCAGGCAGCTAGTATGGCTCCTAGCTCTTCCCGGTCCACACCACAGTTGGAAGAGATGGTTGTCCCGATGGCCAGAGTACAGAAGTTAGAGGCACAGATAGCCACACTGCTACATCACATTCAGCCGTGGATGCAAAAGTCAATTGCCGAGTCCAAGGCTAGAATGGAGCGCAGAATAGAGGGGATGATGGACCGGAAGGTCCAGGCTGTTAATAAGCGCCTTGATGCCTTTGAGTTTCGCGTCCTCGAACGATCAGCTCCGGGCGTAGACCTATCTGCTTTGCAGGCTGACTTAGCTAATCTCTGGACTAACGTTGATGCCCTTCTTGCTGCACCTTCAGTTGAGACTCAGGCTGTTCCTACTGCACTGGCTGATGATACAGTGCTAGAGGCTCTATTCAGTGGGACCGCCGAGGAGGGGCCTGCACCGACACATGCCAAGGGCAAGCGGCACTGCCCTCATCGCACGGAGGAAGAGAAACCTCAGAAAAGACAGTGTGCGCAGGAGAAGGAGGTTAGGAGGGCTTCGATTGCAGACGAAGAATTGCGCCAACAGAGGGTGCGTGAGAGAGCTGCCGGTGCATTGAGTTCTGCCCCAGTTGCAGAGGTTCAGCCTATTTTGAGGGACTTGGTGAGCACCACTGATGGTGCGGAGCAGTTGATAGAGAGCACTACTGAGGGTGCTAGGATTTCTGAGGTGGGCACTATTGAGAGTGCCCCTACCGAGGGTGCCCCTACTGATGTTCCAGCGGGCTCCGGGAAACCGAACCCCCTGCGTGTTGATGATTCGCCGGCGCTTTGCGCCACAGGTTTGCTTTACCCAAATCCATTTTCTTTATTGTTTCTGTATGCATTGTGGACAATTGCATCTATTTTTGTGGGGTGGGTAAATGGATTGTGAGTGATAGGGTGAAGTCTGAGTAACCCAACTACACAACTCATGAATCCTCTCTTGGGGTTTTCTTGCCTGTGTTCTTTTCCCCCAAGAGACTGTTTAATTTTTGTTGAACCGACATGTCTTAGGATTGTATGTGTAGAAGCATGATGAATAATGAAGCATGATGGCTTATAAAAAATGATACCCGTCAGATTGAGGGATGTATGCTAGAAGTTATAGGCTACAATTAGTTGAATGTGTTGGTTCCAAGCATGACTTGAACATGGACCAACTTGAGGGAATGACTTAAGCTGAAACTTGAACTGGGGAATCTGATAACCTGATGATGGAACTATGTGCCAAGAGGGTGTGAGAATCGTTGAGTGTTCAAACAGTTTTTGTGCAAAACTAGAACTTGACTGGTTAGTCCTGCTAAGACAATTCAATCTAGAAGTTAGGAAGTGATCATAGGCCATTGTTCTGAAAAGTCCACAAATCGCCTAAAAGAAGGATCCAACCAAATGAAATAAATGCTCCCTTTGATCCAAAAACTTTGAGCCTATAATTAAACCATTTCTTTCCAAACCCCAGACTCACTGTCCCATAATCTACTATGTTGGCCCCGGTCCCTCCTTGGACATATGCACTTCGACCTAGGCCAAAGGCCTAAGTTGAGGGTGGCTAATGTAAAAAAAGTAACTTCAAATCTTGGCCCTGACCCGACATCGGGTATTGTGTACCTCAACTAATGGAAAATCCATAAGTTGAGGGTGGCTATGAAAGAGGGGACTGAAAGAAAAATGGGTAGGTAAAGAGTGATGATGAAAAGATAGAAAAGAAAGGATGTGACTCTATGAAAGCTAAAAATAAAATAACAATAAAATAAAAGGAGCTACAAAACCTGAAGTCACATTCGTGGTTGAAGAAAATAAAGGGAAAGAAAGTAAAACGAGTGTATGGCAGAAACAGGGCAAAAAGAGGTTGAAAGCCTAGTATAATGTCAAGGAGGGCAGAAAGTCACTAAACAACACCCAAATGTACCACACCTGAGCCTGAGCCTACGT
>NW_006238931.1:951814-951975 GCF_000226075.1 Solanum tuberosum | reverse complement strand
GGGCGAATACGCCATGTTACGACTAGGGGGTACTCTCGGGTCGTGACAAGGGGTATGTTGTGTGTCAGTTGGTCGATCAATGTCATGGTATGAACCACATGAATTAGCTTGTCGAGTCTAAGAGGACGAATGGGAACCCCAACAATTAGGGGGGTAGAGAG
>NW_006238931.1:951097-951343 GCF_000226075.1 Solanum tuberosum | reverse complement strand
CAAAAAGGTGACTTGGAACACCATAACTCAATTCCAAGTGGCGACTCTGAAACAATAAAATATAATCCATTAATCAATACCGTCACTTAAATTGGAAAAACCCTATCTTCCCGCCGCCGTGCGCGAAAAGGGGTGTGACAAGGGAAATCTGACCTAGTGTGGAACCACGGCGTCTATTGACGGTCGGTAGATTGATCTATGGACTGTACTGTTGATCCGTAGAATAATACTGCGAGGGTTCCAGTA
>NW_006238931.1:933718-950494 GCF_000226075.1 Solanum tuberosum | reverse complement strand
TATCTAATAGGCTAGTGTTGATTGGTGCGAAGTAATAACTAAGCCAAACATCGATTATGATGTCTAATATGAGGTAAAGGTAAGGGTTAGTAAATTATACACACGTAGCCGGATCAAGGTGCGGGGTGAAATTCTCTAGATGCCGGACTAAGGATTTAGAGATACCTAACTTATCACTTTCTGGAAGTACTTTGGCTAATTGAATATAATTGTTGGTTAAAGTAAAGTCTAAACCATTTTCCTCGTGGGATCGACCCCAACCTACAAGTTGGGTTCTTTACTTGATAACGATCGCTTATACTTCTTTAGGGAAGTGTAATTTGAGCGTATCACTCTGTTTGGAGATGTTCTAGTATACTCTTATTGGAAATTTTCTAGAAACCCCTATGCACAAATAACAAGTCACTATCAAAAGTGTGTTCAAATACTTTTCGATTCTTTAGTTTCTCAACTAAATTCAAACTTCATTCTTCACATCTTACTTTCTTATTTTAGAAAAAAGGTTAACCCTTTATCTCAAATCAAAAAGAGATTCAAGAGTCGAACTACGTAGGACCTGAATTCTCTTTTATGAGATATGTAGGCAACCTTTCAAGGTTCGGTCCCCAGTTTTTTAGAAATCCTATCTTGTCCAACTCCTGCAATGATATTGAAATTTCATCTCAATAGAAAATCAGAAGTAAGTCAATGAAAGATACAATCGACTTTGTCTCTACTCAAGTTGACTTTTCTTATTCACTAAGATCAAAATCAAATAGACAAATTTCTATCTATTTAGTCATTTTTCTATATACGTGGGCTAGATTATCTCAAGTGGAGCAACTCTTATGTGTTTGTGATAATGGGTGAGATATTGTGTATTATTTATCATCGACACACACTAACACATTTGTCTTTTGAGTTGTTTTTCTTTGTTAGGTACTCAAAACTGATCTGTGTTGAGAAAATAGTTAAACATTCATACTTTATAAGGTCCAAAGATTCCAAAGATTTCTTCTCCAACCAATGCTTGTCAAAAGGCAAAGAAAAAATGATTGAAAATGTTGAGAATACTTATTTGAATGAAATTGTTGTGAATGACCCTATCATTGCTGAACAAAACAAGTTGATTGCACAATTGTTCCAACAGATTGCTGAAATTAATAAGACCCGAGATTTGACGAATCTGGCTATCATGACCAACACTCCTACTCTAGACAACGAAAGGCCTCCACTCCATTTTCCTACTTCGGATCCAAAGCCTCCCATCATTGACTTAACTACTCCTAACCCACATCATGCTAGCTCCTCGCACCAAAAGTTACCTACTCCTCAAAATCCATACACCAACAATTTCCAGAATTTTCCTCCGATCCGTCAAATTCCTACTCAAATTGTCCAAAATCCACCTACCACTCAACCCATACCTCTAAAAGCCGCATTTCATCTTCCAATATCGCCTGAATTATACCCTCCCTTTACCACACATTTTGAACCCAATCATTATGAGAAGAAGGAGAGGGAGTGGAAGGTCATAAGAGGAAAGGTTGAGCAAAGCATCAAAGAAGAAGTTATGAATGCAATGAAGGACGTTCAATACACCCCAGACATTGTGGGGTTGAATTATGATGATTTGTGTCGTCATCCACATTTGGAGCTTCCAGAAGGTTTTAAAGTACCAAAATTTGACACTTTTAGTGGAGTTGAAAATCCTTTGACTCATTTGAGGGATTAGTGTGATCAACTTATTAGAGTTGGGAAAGATGAGGCTTTGTTAATGCGACTCTTTAGTCGAAGTCTAAAAGGAGAAGCTTTGGAATGGTTTATTTCTAAAGAAATCAAGCACTGGCCAAGTTGGAATGCTTTGGCTAAGGACTTCATTGAAAGGTTTGGTTACAATGTAGAATTCATCCATGATCAATACTCTTTGGAGAGAATCAAATAGAATTTTACTGAAAGATACCGAGTATATGCATATCGTTGGAGAAGAGAGTCTGCAAAGGTTAGGCCTCCCATGACCAAGAAAGAAATTATTGAAGTCTTCGTGCGCATTCAAGAGCAGGAGTACTATAGTAGGATGTTGCTCATTTTACGAGGAAAGTTCAGTGAGATAGTCAAAAGTGGTGAAGCAATTGAAGACGGTCTCAAGATCGGAAAAATTATTTGAATGACTCCCCAAGATGAATCCTCGGGACCATTGAGGAGGAAGAGAGGAGATGTTTCCTCTATCTCATTTGAATAGAGCCAAAAATCACAGAGACATGCCGGTCTCAATGTTCAAAAGTCTTTATCATCTAAAACCTACCCTTTAGCTTCACAAAATCTTTACCCTATCCAACCAAATTATCAAGTTACACCACCAAATTGTCCAAATTATCAAACTACATTGCCAAATTACTCAAATGTTCAATCATGATACCAAATTGTATTGTCAAATTACCCAAATGCTCCTCCTAGCTACTGAGCTCCACAATACCCAAATTTCCAAATGTCTACACCAACCTACCAAAATCATCCAAATTACTGTCAAGTACCTCCACCTCCACGAAGAAATTACAATGCTCCCCATACAAAAATTGATAAGAAATCTTCTCGATCCTTCCCTCAGTTGGTTGAAACTCGAACGCAACTTTTTGAGAGATTGAAAGCAGTTGGTCTAATACAAATAATTGATCCAAAAAATGTTAATGTCAATTCTACAGTGTACAGGCCCGATCTTCATTATGCTTACCATTCAGGAGGTTCTGGACATACCACCGAGAATTGCACCAATTTGAAGCATAAAATTCAAGACTTGATTGATCAAACAATTGTCACCCTTCCAACTATCACTTCCATTGCCAATGGTAATTCACTGTTGAATCGTGGGGGATTCTCTAGTAACATGATTGACCCAAAGTTTCAAGCATCTCCCCGCCAAAATACTCTGAATTATTGTCAAATTCCTCTACCTCAACAAGACCATTATGATCCTCCTCGTCCGAGATTCGAGAAGAAACCTTCTCAAAATTGTATGCCGCTCATTGAAAGTCGAACGAAGTTGTTTGAGCAATTGAGTGTAGCAGGTATTATTCATCCGGTCAATCCCAAGTAAGTCGATAATAGTTCAAGATTTTATCGAGTCGATCGAAGGTGTGTGTATCATTCCAATAGTATTGGGCATGATACTGAAGACTGTATTAATTTCAAGCACATGAGCCAGGAATTGATGGACCAGAAAGTGGTCAGGACCGTTGTACCCAATGTCAAATGTAATCCTCTACTGAATTATAGAGGCGCCACTATCAATATGATAGAAACGGAGGATGAGTGGTGCATGGCAAAGATGATAGTTCCGAATGGTCCTGAAAACCTTGAAAAAGTTGTAGCTTCTCCGAGCATAAGTGAGAAACTAAATTTTACGATTATGACACCCCATCAAGATTTTTCTTTGGTGTCAAGAGAGCGTCAAAACAGAAAGGGGATTAATCATGTTCCACCAAAGTATTTGCCTCATTTATGCCAATCCTTTCTGGTAGAGAAATTTGTCAATGATGACGGTCTTGGAGAAGGAATTGGGAATCTCTTTGAAGAAGGTGATGTTGAGCCCAAGAGGATGATCAAGACACCGGGAATACGAGACGCCAAGCCAATGGATAAAGTTCTTAATTGGACTTCCACTCCGCTCTTGATTCCTCGCTCATCTTGATAGACAAAGATAAATCTTATGCTATTTCTAAAATCGGTGGTAGTCTGAATGAGGCCCAGAACCCACCTTTTATGTTATTTTGCCTAGTTATGTTTTAATTTCCCTTGTAATGTTTTGAAAAAGGCAAAATGGCCCATTGTCATATGCATAGTTCGTGTTTTCTTATTTTTCAATGAAAGCCTCTTCTATCGCGAAAATTTCTTCTACTTGCTTTAATTTTGCTATCTAACACTCTTTGTTCTTCGTTTCAGTAAAAAAAAAAATTTAAACATGTCAATATCATGTCATGTCACAAGTTGAATGAACAAAATGAGGTAGATGAAGATGAGTTTGAAGAGTATGATGAGAAGATCATTATATTCGAACACCTTGTCAAAGATTTGAAACAGTTCGAGACTCAGGGTAAGTCGAATCTGGATGAGACATAAACTGTGAATCTAGAAAAGGATGACTATGTCAAAGAAGTCAGAATCAGGTCCATCCGAGAGAAGATCGAAAAAGAGACCTCAACAGTTTGCTTAGAAAATACATCGATGCATTTTTTTTATCACATGTCATGGTTGAACATAGACATTAATCTCAAGTTGTCAATCGACTCAGATGCTATCAAGAGTTGTTATATTTGAAGATTCAGAGTTTGTTTTATTTCTTTCTTTGTAATCGCATCATTTGTTTGTAATCTTCTTATGTTCAGTAGTTCGAAAATTATCTCTTTAAATGAACTAAGGCTGACCTGAATTCTCAAGAATGAGATACGTAGGTGGCCTGTGTCGGCCTCGATCACCCCTTTATTCAACTTTCAACATTTTCTTTGGTACTTGAACTATGATCGATCTGAATTCTCAAGAATGAGATATGTCGGCGGCCTGTGTCGGCCTCAGTTGTTTCCTTGTCAAAATTTCCTATTTTTGATAATCCTCGAGAGGGGAACTACGTTTGACCTGATTCATGCCTCAACGGGATACGTAGGCACCACAACGGCTCGGTCATATTTCCCATAAGATTTCTATTTTTCTTTGCAATAGAAACTGGACAAATTTTTTGAGAGGGACTCAAATATTCTCAAGAAAAGGATCTCTACAACAAGTAAAGGCTGACGATACATTGTGAGTTGCAACTGGGACAAAAATTTTGAGAGGGTGTCAATTATTCTACAATTCATATATCAACAGTTCGAGATACCCCAAGACTACTAACTGGGATAGAAATTTTTGAGGATGACATCAAAAATTTCTTCAAGCATCCCTAGAAGTTTGTAGTAGATTTTGAACATTTCAAGCATCATTAGAAGTTTAAGGCTAACTTCAAATGATCTCTGGCATTATTAAAGTTTATAGGCATCTGCAACAATCTCCGACACCTTTGGATTACAAAGTCAACTGCAAAACCTTTCAATTATAGCATATTTCGAGAGGACCATGTCAAAAATTTCCCAAGCTTTAAGGATTTTTGAATTCTCCACAACAAGCTATCGGATACACCAAAGTTTCGAACCAAGGACATTCATTTAATTTATGCATGACATGACATTTGACATTGATTTTTGAAAATCCTCTTTTTAGGCTTTTGATATGTTAAATATTTTGCATAATTTCATCTTATGTCTTTCGAGAAGCAAGAGATCGGAGTGATCAATCGAAGATAGCAAAACAAGGAGCAAGCGATCGAAGAACTCGACACAAATCAGTTTGTTTTTAAAAAAAACTAACAATTTTTTTGCGGATGCAGGTCTATAAGTTTGCCTCAATATCATCATATTCCAACGTTCAATGAATATGGAGAAGTCAAAAGGGTGAGGAGCTCCCCAAAATTGACAACTTTTTTGTGGATGCAGGAAAGTCATTAAAGTTTTCAGAAGAAAAAAGAACAGTTCAGAATACAAGCAACAACACCTCGTTCACAAATTCCCAGCAAAGCAAGACTTACAATGAATACAAATATTCAAATGTCAACAAGTGAAAGTGTCACTCTCAACATGTACAAGCATATACAATGACATCAAATTACATTTTCCAACATCAAGGAACATTTCTACAGTATTATCAAATGAGATAATACAACCACCCAGACGTAAATTTCTATAGTATTATCAGATGAGATAGTACCACCACTGAGAAGGACATCGTCATCATATTATCGATGGAATATCATCATCCTGTCAATGGATCAACATCATCCTACCAATGGATCATCAATGAAGCATCATCATCCTATCAATGGAGCATCAACGTCATCCTGCCCATGGATCAACATAATCCTACTAATGGATCATCAATGAAGAATCATCATTCTATCAATTAACATCAACGTCATCACCTAGAAGGACATCAGCATCATCCCACTGATGGATCATCAATCATTATCCTATCAATGGAGCATCGACGTCATCATCCTATATGTAGCAACATTATCCTATCAATGGATCATCATCATCCTATCAATGAAGCATCGTTTTTCACATCATATCAAGTCGTCATCCATTATGTCAAAACCGATAGAGGCTGACCTTAGAACATTTATAGAAAAGAACATGTGACGAATACGGTAAAACATATTACTTCTCTATTTAAATTATAGTTTCTGCTAACAAGTTTATTTCATTTGTTTGTCGAGAACATCCAAGAGGATGAATTCTCAAATCAAACCACAGGTGCAGAAGACATCAAAAAAGATGCAGCATAACATGGAACTTTTTCTTAGCGTGAGCTAAGGATCGAATTATCGAGTCATCCACCTCGTTACAGTTGGACTATTATGAAGCATCCACCTCATTATAGTTGGATAATCATTTGGATATTTATCGAGTCATCCACCTTGTTACAGTTCGACTATTATCATGCATTCACCTCGTTACAATTGGATAATCATCGAGTCCAACTTATTACAGTTGGATATTCATAAAGTCATCCACCTCGTTACAATTGGATAATCATCTAGTCATCCACCTCATTATAGTTGGACAATCATCAAGCTATCCACCTCGTTACAGTTGGATATTTATCGAGCCATCCACCTCGTTACAGTTAGATAATCATCGAATCATCCACCTCGTTACAGTTGGACAATCATCGAGCCATCCACCTCGTTATAGTTAGATCATTATCAAGCCATCTGGCTTTTTACAGATATCTCGGAGTTCACCATGCAAAAAACAAGCAATGACATCTCCAAATCCTCAGTAAACCATGAGTTATAATTGACATACTGTGTTCGAAAGCGGTATCCATTATCATTTACTCTCAATACTTCTTTATTTTCTCATCTAGTTGAAAAAGATGTTTATGCTTATCCATTAAGATATACTCATTTGGTATATGAATGATCTTTCATTTATTTTTTTACTCAAACCGCTAGCTAAAGCGGCACTATGTCTACTAATTGTTTACTTGGAGTGTGTAGACATATACTGAATGTACTTATGTGATATCTTTCACAGCAAAAGTAACAAAAAAGCATCGTAAGAGATGCTACCATTTTTTAAAATTACAGTTTCTATTAACAAGTTTATTCAAGTCTTTGTCGAGAGAATCCAAGAGGATGAATTCTCAAATCAAACCAAAGGTGCGGACGACATCAACAAGGATGCAGCACAACGTGGAACTTTTTCTTAGTAGCGAACTGGACATAGTCCGAAGAGGAGTACCAAACTTTTAGGACGCGAGCTGAGGAGCGTCTTCCACCACAATCAAACCACACCCTATTAGAAGGCATATGGGTTTTTCTTTAGGTTTATCGGTTTTAGTTTCGCATCCTGAAAATCTTGGTTTTCACCGGAAGCAACTTTTTAATCTGAGTGACAATACACCAAGAGCTTTGAAAATTATGTTTGTGTGAATTCTTACTTATGGGTGTGAAGTGCACCACATTAATGGCTAATAGGTTGCAAGACATTTTTTCATACTCGACTTATTTTGTCACTCTTCCCAATCGAAGGTTATCTTAGCATAAGAAATTTCCTTTTCAACCATCGAGTTGAACTACAAACAGCCTGATAACTAAGGTTTAAGGATATGTAGATGGGCTCAATGTTGAAAACTCAATTGTATTCCTACAATTTCTCTCAAATCTTATTCCCTAGCATTCCGATTTCTTCGTAATTCGATATCGGGATAACTTTTGAATTCTTTCAAAATAATCTGTTAAATCAAGTGTTTCGAACTACAAGTGGCCTGAATTCTCATATAGCTTCAGATATGTAGGAAACTCCATTCCGGGGTTCGGCCATAATTCCTAAAGTCCGTACCAAAACTTTTTTCTAAAGGATGAAGATGTGGTCGGTCAAAATTAGATTTGCCAATTTCATTTGCCTCAGATTTCTTTCATCAATCCAAGTCAAACGAGGGATAGTTCTTGAAACCCAACTTTGGCCCTCCACAATATAAATTAATCATCGAGCTTCTTAAATTCCAAACAAGTTGAAATAATTGACTTTATAAAATTCAAAATATTTTTCAAGTTATTTTAAATAGTTTTGTCACTTTTATAATACATAATTACTTATATATTTAGTATATTTTATGAATATTCGAAAATCGTTTCAAAAATATTTTATTAGTTTTTGTCTAAATTAGTCGTTAATATTTTTGAATTAATTAGTTCATATTTAAGTTAAATATTTATTTCATTCAGATTAAGAAATTATTTAATTAATAATATTAATTCATCCCATTTAATTATTAGTCGAATTTACTAATTAACTCAATTTGGCTAAGTCCTTAATATAATTGGCCAATTTCTCAATTCGAATCCAACCAATTTCTTCACTCTTAGGCCAATTTTAGGCCTATTTGACCAGATTTCTAGCCCAATTCCTCTCATACCAAAGACCCATCCTCCAACTGATCAGCAAGCCTAACTCCAATAGAAGCCCATTCATTCAACAACAATACAATACATATAACAGTAATACCAAAAAAAACATCCCGACCCTGTTTCTTCTTCCTAGTGAAACCCAGAACAAACCCAAAACCAGTCCAGAATCGCGACCCATCTCGTGAGAAACCGCATCTAGTAGCAGTCCAGACACTAGCCCAGCAAATCCAGCCCATCGCGCGTCATTCTCCCCTCGTCCATATCATCTCCGTACAGATTCTTCTGGATCGAGACCAGTGGAAGCATCATGTTGCCTCTTCGTCCTTCCTCCAAGATCAAACGTTTCTCCTCTTGTATCCGTTGAGGATTGTATAAGAATAGTACTATTTCAAGCTTTCAACCTTATCTCTTGAGAGATTTTTAAATTTCAAATTCAAATTTCATCCCATTTCTTTAACCTGATTTCCCCCCTTTTGCAGCCTAGAATTCTCCCAATTTAAAGCCCACACCCTCTTCACTCCAGAGGTGGGAGACAATCTACATTGAGTTTTTAAAAAAATAGAGAAAGGGTTCGGAAAAGAATTGGGGGAAAAGTTGTGAAAAATAGTCCAAAAAATATATAGAGAAAGGAATAGAAATATAGTTAACACTATACTTTATTTCGAGTATAGCAAATAGGCACGGAGGAGTTTCTTGCATGTTCATTGTTCATCGGAGTTTGTCGTAGTTCCATCGTTCGTAGAAGCCACTACTCTTATGCTCGTGCTGTCTCAGTTCACTGCTCCTAAAGAGGTAAAATGATTTTATTTTCTCTTTAGCTTTTCTTTGCTCATTTTAGAATTAAGAGGGTCACAATTTTTATAAATGAGGTAGTGAACTGCTTTTTTAAAGTCGTTTCTTAGTTTCGATATGGCTTAATCTCGTTTTGTGAGTGAGTCCAATATATGTTGGTTTGCATAAGATGGTCTTTTATTCCTTCAATCATGCTTTGCAATATGTTGGATCTACATATTGTGTTCCATCTCTTTACTTGTGTTTAGATTATTTTCTTTGCCATTTCGATTTCGTTGAGGTAGTTTCTTAGCCGGGTCAGACTTCTTGTGGAGTCTATTCTCTGTTCTCTCTTGATCAATTTAATGTTTGCGTCTCTTTGGTTTTAACTCATGTTTTACATCTCTAATGTCAAAATATCCAGCACCTTGTTATAAGTAAGCTTCTTGTATCTGCGTGTCACTTCAACTTTGCTTCTGGTTATGGTCCAAAATGTTTAATTTCCGAATAGTTGTTTCTCATTGTGTTTTAGTTTTATTCGTTATACAGCAGTGGCATTTTTAGATCTCCCTATTCCACTTTGTTGTTCTTTTTTAGGTTGAAAAGTCCACATGGAAAATGCTTTCTTCTTGTTGCTAAAGTCCATCTATATTTCAAAATATGGCTAATACTTGGCAGTTTTTTTTCCTTAATATATATGAATGTTCCTACTGCTTTAGTTTAGTGTAGGATCTTAGTTTTATTTATTTTGAGTTTTTCAGCATTTTATCCATGTGCATGTTTACTTATTTGGATTTAATTATAGAATAGTTGTCTGATTCGATTTCATTTTTGCTAAAAGTCATATTTAGAGCAACATTGTTTTAGACTGAAGAGTTTGTCATAAAGTGTGAAATTTATTGCTTGTTATTTGTATTATTATTATTTTTTAGAAAGGAAGTATTTGACTAGGAAAATATGTCAAGTTTACGTGTTTAATTGCTAGTTATTTAAGAAAGTTGGTATTTGCCTTCAAATTAGCACTAAATGACTTGCTGCTGCCTTTTGATGGAATTATACCATTGAACTTTCTTTTGAGTTGTTGTTTGAGAATTAGATAATATTTTTAGTCTTCTCTTTCTCCAAAAATCTTGTTTTCATTATTTTGTTTGCCTTGTAATTTACTTCCCTGCTAATGCTCATTTGTGTATGTCTAAGTGCTTATCATGTGTTGGAGATTATTATTTTTCTCTCATTTTATTTAGTCTCCCGCTAGTAATAATTACGGGAGCATCATTTGTCCCTTGGTATATATATAATTCATGAGTATTTAAGACTTAAGGTCTCTACCGCTTTTTTATGTTTGATTGGATGGAGCATTAGTAAGTTATTAATTTTTTACCTTTTCTTATTGCATGTGACACCAATCCGGGTCCATTTTGGACTCCTCGTTGCATATCCTTGAGTTGTCTCGAGTTAGCCTCACCCGTATCCGGGCAAGGGAAGCAAAAATATGGGTTTAGAAGCAAAATTACAAGTCCTGGGAGCCAAAAATACACTGATATATAGTTGGATACAATGCTATACATTAGATGTATATTGTGTATAAATGTAGCAGAAATGGGCCCTAAAAGCCCCCCAAAATTTCAGCTTCATATTTTGTTACTTTGGGCCTAAGTCCCCTTTGTCTTGCTTATCATTATTTTGTTAGTTTAGGATAGGTGGAGGCTGGACCCAAAAGCCCAAAGAAGAAATCAGCCTCTATATTAATTTAGGACAGGTTCAAGTGGGCTAAGAAGCCCAAATAAGAATTAGGCCCAAGTGTTGGCCAAGGCGAACAAAAACCAGACTTGGGCCCAAATCTCCCTCTCTCCTTATTATATATTTTGTGTTAATTTTATTGTTAGTACATGCTTATTTGCTAATTAATTTTAAGGTTCTGAACTCATAATTCCCCAAAGGACACCCATTTTTGAGTTAGTTAACGTATAGTACTTTATCTTAAAATAACTAAGTATACTTGTCTTTCCCAAATTGATTTCTAAAAATTTTGGAAGTTTTTCTCTACTTGGACATTGTAGATAATATACTCTCTTTTCTCTCTAAATGATTTTAAGTTATAAAATTTGTTTATTATGTAGCTAGTCAGGTATGCTTATTTTAATTAGCCAAAGAGTTAATTATCAGATAATTGCATGTTAACGGGTATTTCGGGTGCTTTCAATTCCTTCTCGAAATGCTAATATGAACCCCGAACCCTTTAAATATTTTCAATTGATTTATGTTTCAATCCTTTGAAAAAAAATAAAAGTTTTCTTAATTTTACTTTTAAAATTAAGTGGCGACTCTTAAAAAACCCGTCATTTCTCTTTTATAAATAAAACATATGGTAGGACATGTAGATCTCATATAGGTTTATTTGAGGTGGGTGAAGTTATATTTATAGGTCCCGAGTTGGTACATGAGGTGATTGAGAAAGTTTGGCTTATTAGAGAAAGGTTGAAAACGGCTCAAAGTCGACAAAAGTCATATGCCGATGTTAGAAGAAGGGATCTTGAATTTGACATTCATGATTGGGTTTACTTGAAAATTTCACCTATGAAGGGTGTAATGAAGTTCGGTAAGAAAGTGATGCTTAGTTCCTGATACGTAGTCTTGTATCAAATTTTGAGACGTGTTGGTAAGGTTGCTTATGAGTTGGCAATGGTGCATCCGGTTTTCCCTGTCTCTATGTTGAAGAAATGTGTTGGTGATCCGACATCCATAGTTCCTTTAAAAGAGTTGTGAGTTGATGAAAGCCTTTCATATGAGGAAGTTTCGGTTGAGATGTTAGACCGGCAAGTCAAAAAGTTGAGAAACAAGGAAGTTGTTTCCGTGAAAGTATTATAGAGGAATTACTTAGTTGAGGGTGCTACTTGGGAGGCCGAGGCCAACATGATGTCCTGATATACTCATTTTTTTCCTTCTACTCCTACTCTAGCTTGAGGTAATGAGTTTCTCATGGTTTGTTTTATGTTTTGGGAGTCATGTGTATTTTGTGTTCTTCCATTATTTCCTTATGTTATGAATGTTCATGAAAAAGCTCAAGTTTTGAAAGAAATGACTTATATGATTTATTCTCCTCATGTTGTTGTGCATTGAGTATGAGTTGTCTATAGACTTCATGAGATGAATTGATGAGCATGCTTTGGATATGCTTTTTGAGAGTAAATTGCATATGAGCTCCATGAGATTGTGTTGAGCCTGCTTTTAAGCTTGGATGTTTCCTCCTACTTCCTTATGATTCATTGAGTATGTTTAGTGGAGTTGATGTTTCCTCCTTGATTTGTGCATTGCATTCATGATGGGCTGATAGAGATAGTTTCACCACTTTCTTATGATGTTTTGAGAACGTCCTAGCTTGGAGTTGATAGTTCCTCCTTGGTTGTATGTCTTGCCTTGTTAGGATGGGTTGTTAGTTCCTCTCCTACTTTTTAGAACCAATTTAAATCTAATTTGAGGACGAATGATCCCAACGGGGAGATATTGTAACACCTCTGATTCGAAAAGGGGGAGCCTAGCAAAATTTCAGCAATTACAAGTTCCATCCATGAGGACCAACCACGGCCCGTGGGTTGAACCATGGATCGTAGGTGGGTCCATGGAAGGGCCAACAAAGATTGCCTAGACCATGAACCACGACTAGACCTACGGAACCCAGGTGGGTCCACGGTCCTGGGTTCAGGGGCCTTAGGTCCAGGCAAAATTCTCTAACCACCATCGACAGTCCACCAGGACGAGCAGTAGGTCAGACCACGGTCTGTCGACTAGGGTCCGTGGTTGGTAGGTCGGTGATAGCTAACATTTAGTTCAAGGGCATTTAGGTATTTTCTTAATTAATTAGTTCCTATACTATGTCGTTTTGCCTATGTTTAGGACCCCTATATAAATCTTTTAACCCCCTAAATTCACCCCTTTACTTCATTCTTCCAAATTCACAAAGGAAAACCAAATCTCCTCTCAAATAATTCTCTCTCTAGAACTTAAAGAGTAAGAAGAAGATTCAACCTAGTGTTTCAATCTAAGGTTCCAATTCCTCCATTGAAGGCTAACATTTGGAGTCAAGGTATGATAGTTTTCATCCATGGATTCCTTCCATCCATGGAGTTCCCAAATTCCTCTATTTTCAAAAGGTAGAATTCCTCAATTGAGTTAGGGTTTTCTTCAATTACTATGGGTTCTTTTCATTATTGATATGAATGATTGAATTATGATCTTATAATAATTAATAGATGATTTACCATGATTTTATGATGATTTCCCCATAAACCCATGTAATTCCCCATGTTTTCAAGTTATGAATCATATGATGTGGAATCTATGAAGAAAGAGTTCTATGAAATTAAACATGTATTGCATGCTTTACATGAAATTATGATGAAATCCATAACTAACCTATGTTTTGTAAGTATTGAAGATTGAAAGTAGGTTTTTGACCTAAAGACATATATTATGGATATATGCATTTTCTTACGAAATCTATGCAAATATTTTAACAGTGCTTTGAGAGTAAAGTACCATATGATGATGTTATTGTTGTGTTGTTGAAAGGATATTTTTATAAACACATAATAGTATGATGTGTAAGGTTTTCTCACATAATAAGAATTCTTAGGTTGAAAGGCTTTCTCACCTAATTGAATCAAAGAGTAAGAGTTATCCTAATGAAACTAGCTTGGATTGGTTATCGTAGGATACCTCCATGGATTATGAGATAAGTCCAGATTTAATAACTATTATGTGGGATTTATGCTTAGCATCGAGTGGATATTGAATTGAGATGGAAGCTCTCCTGTTAGTAGAGGCTGGGTTTCTAGAAGCAATCTCTTGAGATGGAATCCCTCACGTTAGTAGAGGCTGGGTTTCTAGTAGAAATCTTCATATCCCTTAAATTATGTTCCCCCATAGGATGATTAGCTAGTGGATCCACTTAAGCCAAAAGTTCATGGTTGTACCTTAGGCAAGTTAAATAACCCTTTTCGTGTGGGAGACACCGGGGGATCATGTTATATCTCACATGGTCTCGATGTCGGTTAAGGCTAATTCCCACAACAAGATTAATAATGAACTAAGGTTACTTCAAGAAGTATCGTACATGAGTTCAAAAGTTTTAAAGATGATGCTAGCTTGCATTGACTATGATGTTATGACTTATGTTTTCCAACTCTCTCATATGATGTTTTATCTTGTTAAATTGCATGTCATGAAATGAAATGTCTCTTTTAGCATGCTTTAAATGTTTTATGCATGGCTATCATACTTGGTACATTGTTTTGTACTAACGCATACCCTTTCCCTACATTATCCCCAAATGTAGGGTCCGACAGTCAGGGTCATTAGTTTCGTGGCTAGAGGTTGACTTGAGATATTGTTGAGCTTTGGTGAGTCCTTATGCTTCAAAGAAGGACTTTCATTGTTTTAGTTCCTTTTCATGTATTTCTCTTTTGGACATGATGTATGGGCTAGGCCCAATTTCATTCTATTATATTAGATGGCTATGATGAGACATGAGTTTAGACTTCCGCTTTCTTTATAAAATGTTTTGGACTTGAATGTTGTTTTTACTCTTATTGTTCTATTTCTTATGTTATTAGAGCTAAGTGGATTGGATGGAGTCCGTCGGGGTTCTATACTCCATGTTACATCTAGGGTGTACCCCTAGGTCATGACAAGTGGATAAAATCTTACTTAAAAATGTGACTTACGGTTTCCCGACTTTCGCTATTGCAAAGGTTTCTATAGCGAAGGTCACTATAGCGAAAAAATCTGTTGCTATGGCGAAGGTCGCTATAGCAAAGTATCGAAAGATTTTCAAACTCAATTTATTTTTCAGATTTTTGCCAACTCCTAATCCGTGGGGACCTATACATGTGTACTATTGCCCTAAGTGATTATAACAATGGGACAGTTCATCACACTTTTTCAGTCGAAGTTAATCAACTAATGACCATCCAGATAATAAATGATAATCTCTGACTAAATGAATAACTTTGCACTCTAATTTATTTAACTAACCAACAAACTAACATTCAATTTTATTTTCCGCTTTAACATTTAATATGACATTATCAGTTCACGGTACCGACAAATTAGAAATTAATTTTATTTTCCTCTTTAACAACTAATTTGACATTATCAGTTCACACTGTTATCATTTCAATATATAAGTGCATTTCCACATAAATGCATCCATATATAAATGCATCCATATGCGTAATGCATTTCCACAGAATTTATCTTTTTCATTTGTTCCAATAAGTGATTATCCTTAAGTACCTGTTGCAGAAAAACCAGCTTAGTTAAAAGAAATATAATGGCGGTGTATACTAATTTAATTGCATTTCGAGTGTGTGGAAAAATATTTCCTCATATTCTGCACTACTTATCATTTTGATCAAGTTCATAAAAGAGAAGTCTATATGCTAGCAATATAACAAAATAGTAAGACTGTAGTTGAATATATTGTTTATATATTATTATTATTTGTTGTAATAATTTGATATTCATTATTTATTTTTTGACTAATTTTAAATTTTGTCAAGCAGATTTTTTTTGTTACCTCTTTTAAGACCAAGGATGATTCATTTTGGTTCGATTAGAAAATCACCATCTTGAAAAGAAGAACTTTGGATATTTAGTCTGTTTGAAAACTTCCTTACAGGGGAAAGCGATCCTATCTAGGGTGTTTCTACCTTCTATTGTTGGTTGAAAATTCATTCTAAATCAAGGCAAATCGCCTATTTTTATTATGAGGAAGATGAACATTGATATCTTAGTTTATGTGAAAAACTTCCTTACAAGGGAAGTGATCCTAACCATAGTCTATGTTTCTCTGTTAAGGAAGACACATTTCAACTTAGATTAATATATATATATATATAGCAAATACATCCTGTAAATTTTAATCGATAATTCATTTTCTACTTCAACATTATATTATTCAATTTGTAGGTTACCCTGTGTTAAGGACGACAGATTTCAAGTTAGATAATAAACAAGGTCACTCTCAAATTTCTTCAATGGCAAATGGTCATGCTATTTTCCATTCATGATTTAGGAATCGCATTCAAGGGGTCAAGTGTACATAGATAAGGAGTTGGGTCCAATTTATTTTAAATCTAGGCAAGCCCTTCATTTTTGAAAATGTTGAAGAAGATGAAGATAAAAATGTGGACTTGGAATTGAAGCTTTAGAATATAGTCAAAGGATCACTGGCATGAAATAGCTCCTAAAAAGTGTTTCTCCTGTGGTAATCACTCAAACTTAGATTTTTAATGGTGTTTTTCTTTATTAGTATATTAGTTGTCCTTCTTGTCATATCCACCTATCCCCACCCCCACCTTCTTTTTATTTGAGTTGAATATCTTAAATGTTGGTATTAATAAAGTTTGAAACTTCTTGAAACACAATTGGTATTCTTACTCTTCTAGTTTTATCAACATGTTCAAAGAAAGATACCTTTGGTTTAGGACACATGGATTACATACATCCCACTAGGTCCTATTATA
>NW_006238931.1:915722-933464 GCF_000226075.1 Solanum tuberosum | reverse complement strand
TATATATATATATATTAATTTAGATTTGTTTGTCCCATAGTGTCCATTGAATGAGGTAAGCTCTTTGACCAGAGGGTTCCTCCATTCTCAAAGATCGAATACAAAACATCTAATTAATGACTAAGGGATCACATTTATCCTATTATACTCTTTGACAGTATGTGAAAGAACATCTCTAAGATTATGTGACACCTCTCTATGGAAATCAATAGTATTTATCTTTTGTTTTACTAGTAACACTTTAATTTCAGCTCTACATGTGGCATATTTAAGGCCACAAGATTAAAGGGTATTTTGGTACATTTGGCATAGCATTAATTTAGGACCACAAGATTTAAAAATCTTCTTTATTTTTTTAAACTTCATGTCAAGTCAAACTAGGTCATTTTTTAAAACAGAGGGAGTATATTAATTATATGTAATTTGTCAACATTTGATGCATGTTTAAGAGTCAAGTTGTCATTCACTTTTTTGTCTTTCTAGTTACAACAAGAGAATTATGCTCTTAATATCTTGAATACATAATTATCACGAGAGTTGATATTCTTTAGAGGCAATTGCTTATAATAAGAAAGCTCTTTTCCTTTAAATTGTTATCTTTTCTATAACTTTATATTCATTTGAGTGGCCTAATTTAATAGATTTATGAACCAACATGAAATTCCTTTTTGGGGTGTTTTTCTTTCATCAGTTGTCTTATTAGTTACTTTTACGACCCAAAATTGTAATAGGATCAATATGGAACCTAATTTCTCTCCCCCTAGTAGGTAAGCCAATAGTTTCATGGATAAAGTTATAACTAAAAAAATTGTATAATTGAATTTGCTAAGTAGTTTAAGGACACATGGTTTAGATTGAACGTGTAAATAAAATATCAATGAAATATTTCATAGGAACAACAAGATATAATGAATAAAAATGTAACACCTCGGATTTTGGAAAAAGGAAAGATTTCATGTTTTGGGTTACTCTTCCAGGTCTACAAGACCAGTCTACGATTCGTAGAAAATTCTACAGGTCGTAGACCCAACTCGTAGAAAGTTGAGAAATAATTTTGGGAAATCAATTCCTAATACTCTTCCTACGATTGACTAAGATGGTCCGTCAAATGTTCTACGGGTCGTAGGAAGGTCTCGTAGAAAGGTTGCAGACTTAGTAAAATTTTGGAGTTGAAGTTGAGGTCTATGGGTTGGGTCTACGGACTGTATAAGGTTCTATGGGCCGTAGACAAGTCTCGTCAAAAGTGGGTAGATATTAAGGCTCCAGTACTTGGTCTATGATTGACCAGTACGGTCCGTAGGTTGGTTCCATAGGCTAGGTCCAACAATTATTTCTTAAGGGTTTTTGGGTTTATTTTCATATGCATTTTATGACTAAACTAGGTCGTTTTGACTCTATTCCTAAGACCTATATAAGGGTAACTCCTAAAACTACCCACTCAAAACTCATTTTCCTAAACCCCAAATCCCTACCACATTCATTGATGTAATTCTCACAAGAAGAATCACAAATAACAGCGAAAATCAAATACAAGAAAGTAAAGATAGATAGATAAACACAAAAAAAAGGAAACAAAAAGCAACCTAAGGGTATATTAAACCCAAAGACCTCCATTCGTTGATCCAAAAAGAAGCACCTAACTCTTACGATGACCTCAAGGGAATCGATATCCCAAGCAACCAACGTTTCTAACAAGGTTCAACAAAAACGTATACCAAGCTTTCAAACACTCACACAAGGAGTTTCAGGCTTATAACCAAAATATTCAAAATCAGTCTACCCTAAAATGAACCCCTAAAGGCCTATTTACAGTTTTAGGCATTATTACATAGATGGGCCCAAAAGTGACCTGAAATGGACCAATGGGCGAGCTAAGTCGGGCTCGCCCATTCCTCTTGGCAAGTCGTCGACTGGTCGGCGATGTGCACTTCACCTTGGCTTCTCCCTTGATGGATTATTGTAACTTTCAGCAGTCTTAGGGTCCATTGGGCGATGCGCCGAATGATCTTCATGCTCGTCGAATGAGCAGCCTTGGTCTATAGCTCCTTGGGCCATTAGGCGATTAGGTGTTCATCGCCCAACCCATTAGGCGATGTGCCAAAGTGGTCTTCAGCTCGCCGAATGGAGCAGTCCTTCACTTGCTCCTCCTCTCTTCATTTGGCCTCCCACACTCCAAACTATCATCTAAGCATGGTGTTTCCCAACTGGGAGCTCTTTCAAGGTGCATATGTTACCATGCAAAGCATGGAACCCCCTCCTCATCATCCATGTATGCCCAACAGCCTCCATTCTTGTGAACACTCCATCAAAGCATTGAAGTTCGTGAATGGATGGCCTTGAGGCAATCTAGATTGCATCATTCATCCTCCCCAATTCACTCTCAAGCTAAGGAAGAAGAATCTAGGGTTTCAACTAAGGATCTTTAATTCACCATTGCATCAAGGCTTTGATTACCAAGGTATGAGGGTATTCACTAATGGAATCCATTCTTCCATTCGGTACCCAAGGTTTTTAATTCTCCAATTCTATTTCTCAATTTAAAGATAGGGTTTCTTAAATTTCCATGTGTTCTCTTTAATTGTGATTCAATTGCTTGTTTTTAATCTTATTTTGCATGGTTTTAACTAATTACATTATTTTAAGTTGAATTCATATGAACCCATGCATGATCCATGATTTTTGTCTATGAACATATGAAGAAACTTATGAACTATGAAATATGAATTTATGAAAGCTATGCACATCTTATGAAATTGATATTTATGATGTAAGGATGTTTTTCGATGAAAGTATCAATGAAATTGTGAATGGTTTTCTCACATATTGATTCATAGGGTTGAAAGATTTTCTCACCTCTTCTTGAATCATGTTTAAGGATATATTTTATATGACTTAAGATTGGATTGATAGATAATTTTGTCTTTCCAAGTATGATATTATGAATATGATTAATGAATAATTCTATTGGGATTCTTACTTAGCACTAAGAGGATACTGAGATGGAGTGTCTTTTGTTAGTTGAGGTGGGGTCTCTAGTAATTGTAACACCTCGGATTCGAGAAAGGGAAAAATAGCACTTTTAGGAAGTTGTAGGTGCCATCCAACAGGGGTCAACCATGGCCCATAGATAGGACCACGGACCGTAGGTGTGATCTGTGGATTGGTCACCCAAAACTCTAAGAAAGATCATGAACCACAACCAGACCAATGGACCATCGTTGGGTCCACGGTCCATGGTTAAAGGTTCTTAAGTCAGGGCTCCAAAAATCCAGTTTATGATGTGGTCGATGGTTGTGCAGTATTGACCATCGATCAGGCCACAGTCCGTCGGTCAATATCCAAAGGTCAGCAGTCGGCAGTTATTTTTAGGAGTAGTTGGGTCTTTTACTAAGTATTTAATCCCCATACTACATCATTTTTCCTATGCATAAAACACCTATATAAGTTTTTTTAACCCCCAAATTAATTAATTCAATTCATTCTTCTAAAAATCCAAAAGAAGACCAAAGTTCTTCCTCTCAAGATATTTTTCTCTCTAAAAGTTTGAAGAAGAAGATTCAAGCTAGGGTTCAAGGTCAAGTCTCCATTCTCCAATTTCATGTGGCCTTTGATAGCAAGGTATGATAGCTTTTCATCCATGGAGCCCCTAATTTCTCCAATTGAAAAGTAGAAAATTCCCCCAATTTGAGTTAGGGTTTTCTTCTAAGTTGTGGGTTCTTATGAATGTTGATTCAATTTATTGGATTATGATTGATTATGTATGAATTGAGGGGATTCTATGCTTTTATGATGAATTTCCATGTACCCATGCTTAACCCATGTTCTAGGAAGAAATTGACGTAAAAATGGGTTTTATTCTATGGAAGGAGAATTTATGGATTTATGGGTATTCTTATAGGATAAATAAGATACAATGTGAATTGTTTTGATATTGAAGCATATGTGATGATTTATGATAAGAATTGCTTTGAGAGTGAAGCTTATATAATTAATTGTTGATTTGTGATGTGATTGTTGTGGAACGGATTTTCCCACATGATTTCTTATGTATGAATGTGAAAGGCTTTCTCACATTGAATGATTCTAGGTTGAAAGGATTGCTCACCTAAAACGAATCAAAGTTAAGGAACTATGAAATTGATGAGGCTAGAGGTGATTACTCTTGTCCTCCAAATGAGAAGGATAAGAGGTGATTACCCACATTCCTTAGAATAAGATAAGAGGCGATTATCCATATTCCTTGAAGTTGGACAAGAAGTGACTACCCAAGTTCATATAATGCAAGTTGGACAAAGGGAGACTACCCATGATCCTAAATGTAAGTTGGACAAGGGGCGAATACCCATGATCGCAAAGTAAGGAGGATAAGAGGAAATTACCCAGGATAATTTATAGTTAGGCAAGAGTAGATTCCCCACATCTTTAAATGTTAAGTTCTAATATTTTATGATGAATGATGAGTTTGGATTTTTGCTTGAGTTACCTTCCATGATGTGTAAGACTGAAGGCGGTTACCCAAGTCTTGACTAAGCATGAATTAACGTTACTTCAAGAAGTACTCCTTACACGATTGAGATGATCTATTATGTGCATTTATTATGATTTATGACTTATGTTGTCTAACATTTATGTTATGTTATGTTTACGCAATCTATCATATTTAGTATATCTTTGTACTAACGCATACTTTTGCCTACATTTTTTATCTAAATAAAGGGTACGGCATTCCCGATTCTCATCTCCGCGGCTAATATCTATAGTAGAGGAAGAGTTGAAGATTGGTGAGTCCTCATTCATCTGAGGATTTAGCTACTACTTTCATTATGTTCTTTTCATTTGAGTATTGAAACATTCATGTATGGGTTGTGTCCCGAGATTTTATTGTATTAGATGGTATTTTAGACAGGTGTTCTAGACTTCCTTTTTGCAATTAAAAATTTTGAGGTTGATGAAAATGTTTTAAATCTCATTGATTTCTATTATCTTGACTATGAAAGCTAAGTGGCTTGTATGAGGCCTCTCAGGGTCTTGTATTCCATGTTACATCTAGATGGTACCCCTGGGTTGTGATAAAATTGGTAATCAGAGCACAAGTTTTAGAATTGTTCTAGGAGGGAGGTCTCAAAACCACGGCAAGTAGAGTCTTGTTCATAAGTGTGAAGCATGCCACATTTATGAATGAGAGGCTACAATATGTTTAGGAAACCTTACTTCTTTTTTCACTCTAAGTCGTGCGATAAAGCTTGACTCTATAATGTTTCCCTCATAATTCTTACTCGATGGTCTATAGGATATGACTACTAGAAGAGCTTTTTCTAGAAGGAATGAGGGAGAGAATGTGAGTCAAGAAGCTCCTTCTCAAGATCCTTAAGCTCTGGTTGACCCTTTGGCCGAGAAAGTGACTAATCCGGAGTTTTGGATTGCCTTTGAAGTATTGGCTCAAGCCATGACGGTCCAAGCAAATAGGGAGGTTGTGGTCCCCGTCAATCCAAATATGGGTACTGTGGCATCTTTAGTAAGGGATTTCACTAGGATGAATCCTTCAAAATTCTATGGTTCTAAGGTTGAGGAAGATCCTCAAGATTTTATTGATGAGGTTTACAAGGTGTTGGCTATTATGGGAGTGATGCCGGTGGAAATGTCAAAATTTGCCTCTTTTCAACTTAAGGGCGTTGCTCAAATTTGGTTCAACCAATGTAAAGAAGGGAGACCGGAAGATGCGGGTCTTCTAGATTGGTAAAGGTTAAAGTCTGTTTTTCTTGATAGATTCTTTCCTCTTGAGATGAGAAAAGTGAAGGTGCTTGAGTTTATCAACCTCCGACAATAGAACATGAGTGTGAAAGAATATGCTTTAAGGTTCACACAGTTGTCGGGGTATGCTCCCTCTATAGTGGCAGACTCTAGGGCAAGGATGAGCAAGTTCATTTCAAGAGTGTCTGAATTGGTTGTGAAAGAATGTTGTACCATTATGTGTGTCCATGACATGTATATTTCTTGCCTCATGGTTCATGCTCAACAAATTGAGGACGAAAAACTTCAAGAGAAGTCTAGGGAACTAAAGAGGGCAAGAACCGATGATGGTAACTCTTCATACTCTAGGTCTGCTGGACGTGGTTGTTCAAGGTTTCAACAAAAGGTTTTTCGGGCAAGGTTCCTCAAATGCTCCTCCAAGATTTGACGAACAGAGGGTATCTAACCCTAAGTCTCAAGGAGGAAATGGTAATCGGTCTTTATTGCCTACTTGTACTAAGAGTGGAAGAAAACATGAGGGCAAATGTTTAGCGGGTTCCAATGTTTGTTTTGGTTGTGGTAAGATGGATCACAAGATAAGAGATTGTCCTTCAGTTGCTAAGAATAAAGGAGATTATCGTCGTATGGCTCAACCCTATCCTTCATCTGGTCCATGTAGTTAGGGTTCAAATGCTCCTAGACAGAATAGGTTTTATGCATTTCAGACTCGTGGTGAACAAGAGGGTTCTCCCGATGTGGTTACCGCTATGTTGAAGGTTTTTCAACTTGATGTTTATGCTTTAATTGATCCCGGTGATGCCTTGTCTTTTGTGACACCATATGTGGCTATGAGGTTTGATGTTCTCCTAGATGTGTTGTTAGATCCCTTTTTTATCTTAACCCAGGTTGGTGATTCTGTAATGGCTAAGAGGGTCTATAGAAGATGTCCCATCTCCTTGTCCCATAGAGTTACTCTTGTTGATTTTGTAGAGCTTGATATGCTAGATTTTGATGTTATCATTGGTATGGATTGGTTGCACTCATGTTATGCTTCTATTGATTGTAGAACCCATGTAATCAAGTTTCAGTTTCTGAATTAGCCTATCCTAGAATGAAAGGGGGAAATTCTATGTCGAAAGGTCAGTTTGTTTCTTTTCTTAAAGCTAGAAAGATGATTACTAAGGGTTGCATTTACCATATTGTTAGGGTGACAGATGTAGATTCCGAAACCCCTACTCTAGAGTCGATCCCCATTGTGAATGATATTCTAGAAGTGTTCCCAGATGATTTACCCGATATTCCTCCCGAAAAGGAAATAGACTTTGGTATTGACCTTCTCCCAGATACGCAACCTATTTCTATTCCTCCTTATTAAATGACTCCGGCAAAACTTAAGGAATTAAAAGAGCATTTAAAAGTCTTGTTGGATAAGTGTTTCATCTAACCAAGTATATCCCAATGGGGTACTCCAGTTTTATTTGTTAGAAAGAAAGTTGGTTCTCTCTGAATATGTATAGACTACCGGCAATTGAATAAGGTTACAATTAAGAATAAGTATCCTCTCCCAAGGATAGATGATTTGTTTGACCAACTTCAAGGAGCTAGCTACATTTTTAGATTCACCTCTAATCGGTTTATCACCAATTGAGGGTGGAGGAAGATGATATTCCAAAAATGGCTTTTAGAACTCGGTATGAACATTTTGAGTTTTTGGTGATGTATTTTGGTTTGACTAATGTTGTAGCCATTTTTATGGATTTGATGAACAGGGTGTTTAGACAATACCTTGGCATGTTTGTGATTGTGTTCATTGATGATATATTGATTTATTCGAGAAATAAGGATGATCATATCAATCATTTGAGGATTGTGTTGCAAATCCTTAAGGAACAATAACTCTTTGCAAAGTTTAACAAATGTGAGTTTTGGCTAAGGTCTGTGGCTTTTCTAGGTAACATTGTTTCTAGTAAGGGTATTAAGGTAGATCATAATAAGACGGATGCAGTCAAGAGTTGGCCTAGACCTCTATCCCCTTCGGATACGAGGAGTTCCTTGGGTTTGGTTGGTTATTACAGAAGGTTTGTTGAGGGGTTTTCATCCATTGCCTCTCCATTGACAGCATTGACTCAAAAGAAAGCTAAAATTATATGGTCTGAAGCTTGTGAAAAGAATTTTCAAGAATTAAAGGATAGACTTAATTCCGCTCCGGTGTTGACTTTACCAGAAGGGACAGATGGTTTTGTGGTTAATTGTGATGCCTCAAGAATTGGGTTAGGATTTGTGCTTATGCAAAATGGGAAAGTTATTGCCTATGCTTCAAGGTAACTTTAAATTCATGAGAAGAATTATCCTACCCATGACCTTGTACTAGCGGCGGTTCTTTTTGACTTAAAGATTTGGAGGCATTATTTATATGGTGTTCATGTGTATATATTTACCGACCACAAGCGTTTGCAATATGTGTTTAACTAAAGGGATCTAAATCTTCGCCAAAGAAGGTGGCTTGAATTATTGAAAGATTATGATATGAGTGTTCTATATCACCCCGATAAGGCAAATGTGGTAGCATATGCTTTTAGTCGGTTATCTATTGGTAGTGTTGCTCATATTGAGAATGATAGAAAAGAGTTGGTTCGAGATGTTCATAGATTGGCGCGGTTAGGTGTTCAGTTAGTAGACTCTACCAAGGGTGGTGTTATGGTTAATAATGGTTCAGAATCGTCCTTTGTGGCAGATGTGAAAGCCAAGCAATGTCTTAATCCGACCTTAGTTGAATTGAAATAGGTGGTCCTTAGAAAGTCCATTGAGGCTTTCTCCCAAGGGGGAGATGGAGTACTTAGATATCAAGGTCATTTGTGTGTTCATAACGTTGATGACTTGAGGGAATGGGTCTTGTCAGAAACCCATATTTCTCCGTATTCCATTCGCCTAGGAGACATCAAGATGTACTGTGATTTGTGGGAGATCTACTGTTGAATAGGATGAAAAAGGATATTGCAGAGTTTGTAGCTAAATGTCCTAATTTCCAACAAGTGAAAATTGAGCATCAGAAACCGAGGTTTTTCCTAAGACATTAGTATTCCTAGTTGGAAGTGGGAAGATTTGAATATGGTCTTCATAGTAGGATTGCCACGCACCCGGCGTCAATATAATTTGATTTGGGTTATAGTAGACCGAATGATGAAATCGGCTTATTTCATTCCCGTTAAGATTTCTTATACGTCGAAAGACTACGCCAAGTTATATTTGAGGTAAATGGTAAGGTTGCATGGACTGCCCTTGTTCATTATATCCGATCAAGGTAGCCAATTCACTTCACAGTTTTGGAAATCTTTCCAAAAGGGTCTTGGTACTCGTGTTAAGCTTAGCAAGACCTTTCATCCCCAAAGCGATGGGAAAGTGGAGCGTACTATCCAAAATTTGGAAGATATATTAAGAGCATGTGTGATTGACTTCAAGGGTAATTGGGATGATCACTTGTCTTTGATTGAATTTGCCTATAACGATAGCTATCAGTCAAGTACTAGTATGGCCCCTTTTGACGCATTGTATGATAGGAAGTGTAGATCTCCTATATGCTTGTTTGAGGTGGGTGACGTTGCCCTAATAAGGCCCGAATTGGTTCATGAGGCTATAGAGAAGGTTCGACTTATTAGAGAAAGTTTGGAAACTATTCAAAGTCGACAAAAGTCATATGCCGATGTTTGAAGAAGAGATCTTGAATTTGATGTTCATGATTGGGTTTAATTTAAAATCTCACCCATGAAGGATGCAGTGAGGTTTCGTAAGAAAGGGAAGCTTAGTCCCCATTTTGTAGGCCCATATCAAATTTTGAGATGTGTTGGTAAGGTTGCTTATGAACTAGATTTGCCTAATGAGTTGGAATCGGTGCATGCGATTTTCCATGTCTCTATGTTAAAGAAATGTGTTGGAGATACTACATTCATAGTTCCCTTAGAAGGTTTGGGAGTTAAGGATAATCATTCTTGTGAGGAAGTTCTGGTAAATATTTTAGACCGGCAAGTCATGAAGTAGAGAAACAAAGAAGTTGCTTCCGCGAAAGTGTTGTGGAGGAATCATTTAGTTGAGGGTGCTACTTGGGAGGCCAAGGCCGATATGATGTCCTGATATCCTCATCTTTTTCCTTCTACTCCTACTCTAGCTTGAGGTATTGAGTTTCTCATGGTTTACTCTTTTGGTGTTGTCACGACCCAGGGGTACCCCTAGACATAATATAGCGTACAAGACCCCGAGAGGCCTCATATAAGCCACTTCGCGTTCATAAACAAGATAGTAGAAAAATATGAGATTTTTAAACCATTTCAACACAAACAAAGTCTTTATAAAACGAAGTGGAAGTCTAATACAGTTATCTCAAAAACCATCTAATACAATAGAATCTTTGGGACACATCCCATACAACAATGTTCAAAACATAAAATGAAAGAACATAAGAGAAATGGTGGCCAAATCCTCGAATGCTATGAGGACTCACCAATCTTCAAGTGTTGCCTCTACTAAGATCCTATCCACGGGGATGAGAATCGAGAATGTTAGACCTTACATTTGGTTAAGAAATATAAGCAAGAGTATGCTTTAGTACAAGAATGTACTAAATATGATAGCTTGGATAAACAACATAGACATAAGGATTAGACAACATAATTCATAAGTATAATCAATGCACATAATAAATCATCATACATAGGAGGAATACTTCCTTAAGTTACCTCAACTTATCCTTAGTAAAGACTTTGGTCATCCGATTCTAGTCATACATACCATGGAAGGAAACTCAAGCAACAATCCAAGCTATTGATTCACTATAACATTGTTCATACTATTCTAGCTTACTTTTAAAGACATGTGGATTCGCCTCTTTGCCTCCTATAAAGGCTAATGGGCATTCGCATTTTACCTTGCTATAAAGGCTAATTGTTATTCGCCTCTTGCCTTACATACTATGGGATCATGGGTACTCGCCTCCATGTTCAACATCATAAGACACGGGTACTCGCCTCCATATCTTTCTATAAGGATCATGGATACTCGCCTCCATGTCCAATCATCACTATAGGAACGTGCGTAGTCGCCTCTAGTTCAATCCTACATAATAAGAACGTGGGTAGTCGCCTCTTGTTAACATCAAGGAATAAGGGTAGTCGCCTCACATCTTTCATCATATGACATGGGTAATCGCCTCATGACTTCTAACTTAGGAATATGGGTAATTGCCTCATATCCTTCTCATATAGAGGTCATGGGTAATCGCCTAAAGCCTCATAAATTTCATAGTCTTTTAACTTAGATCATTTTAGGTGAGCAATCCTTTCAACCTAGAATCATTCAATGTGAGAAAGACTTTCACATTCATACATACATAAGGAATCATGTGGGTAAATCCCTTCCACAACAATCCTATCTAAAATCAACAATTATCACATAAGCTTTACTCTCAAAGCCCTACAAATCATAATTCATCATATATGCTTCAATCTCAAGCAATTCATATCTATATGCTTCAATCTCAAAGCAATTCATAATGTACCTTCTTAATCCTATAAGAATACATCTAGATCCACAATTTCTCCTCTCATGGAGTAAAACCCATTTACATCAATTTCACCTTAGAAACATGGGTTAGCCATGGGTACATGTAAATTCATCCTAAAAACATGTAATCCTATCAATTCATGCATAAACAATCATAACCCAATCATTTGGATCAACATTCATCAAGACCCACAACATTAGAAGAAAACCCTAACTTAATTTGGGGAATTTCCACTTTTCAATTGGGCAATCTTGGGAGCTCCATGGATGAAAAGCTATCATGCCTTGATATCAAAGCCCACAAATTCTTGAGGAATTGAGACTTGACATTGATCCTAGCTTGAACTCTTTCTTCTTCTTTAAGTTCTAGAGAGAGAAATATTTTGGATAAGAACCCAATATTTTTGGTGGGTTTGAGAGAATGACTTGAATGGGTGAGTTTAGGGGTTAACATCACTGACACAGGGGTCCTAGGCTTGGGTAAAACGACATATCTTTTTTTTAATTAAAATCGGAAAAGACCCAATAGCCCTTGAACTAAACTCTGTTGAACCACCACCACGAGGTGCTTCAGAGCTGAGGTGGCTCTCACAAGTCGTTGTACCAGCTAAGGTCCTAGAACAGTGGCTTGGAAAACCACCACCTCATCTCTCAAACCCAACTCAATACCACGACCCTCTCCACGGCGCGTAGTGGCCTTCACGAGCCATCAAGTGGCTCGTGGCAGGGCTTCACTTTTAGGCAGCCTTGACTAGCTCACTACCTAGCAATCACGCCCATCACCACGACCTGTCGTCCCCACCATGAGGCATAAAGGTTGTCATGGGAGGTCAGCCTCTCTTGGCTAACTATTGTGAGCCATAATGGGAAGCACCACGACTCATGGTGCTCTTCACGGTCCGTACGGGTCCACGTGAAGGTTGCCTAGGCTCACTTCTTTGCTCATGACACAACACTTCACCCCATGCTTAGACTACTAGATTACCGAGGTGTTACATTCTCTCCCCCTTGGGAACATTCATCCTCGAATGGAATTCTAGACACCTCTTAAAGGAAAAGACTCAAGACTAGCAGCCCGTTATGCATGTAATCTCATCAAAATGCACATATCAACGAGGAAACATCGACTCCAAGCTAAACATACTCAATGCATCATAAGAAAGGTAGGAACTAGACCTAGCAAACCAATATGCATGAAATTTCAAGATTTCTCATGTTCAAAGAGGAACTACCATCTCCAAGCTAAAAGCATGCTCAACACAATCACATGGAGCCTCTATGCAATCAATACTCAAAAGCGTATATCCAAAGAGGAAATATCAACTCCTATCTAAGGCATGTTCATGAATTCATCTCATGAATTCTATTGGCAACTCATACTCAATGCACTACAACATGAGGAAAATCAATCATATAATCAAAACACAAGTTTTTCATGAACATGCAGAAAATAAGGAAATCATGGGAATATCTAAAACATATGACACCAAAACAAAGAACAAACCATGAGGAACTCATTACCTCAAGCTACAGGAGTAGAAGGAAAAAGATGAGGATATCAGGACATCATATCGGCCTCAGCCTCCAAAGTAGCACCCTCAACTAAATGATTCCTCCATAACACTTTCACAGAAGAAACTTCTTTGTTTCTCAACTTCCTAATTTGCCGGTCTAAAATCTCAATCGGTACTTCTTCATAAGAGAGATTCTCATTAACTCCCAACCCTTTCAAGGGAACTATAGATGTCGGATCTCTATCACATTCTTTAACATAGAGACATGGAAATTTGTATGGACCGATGTCAACTCATTAGACAAATCAAATTCATAAGCATCCTACCAACACGTCTCAAAATCTTATATGGGCTTACAAAACGAGGACTAAGCTTCCCTTTCTTACCAAACCTCATTACACCCTTCAAGGGTGAGATTTTCAAGTATACCCAATCATGAACATCAATTCAAGATCTCTTCTTCTAACATCGGCATATGACTTTTGTTGACTTTGGGCCATTCTCAACCTTTCTCTAATAAGTCGAACCTTCTCAGTGGCCTCATGAACTAACTTGGGTCTGATACACTCAAATTACACCTCCGTAAAGAAGCATAAGTGATCGTTATCAAGTAAAGAACCCAACTTGTAAGTTGGGGTCGATCCCACGAGGAATATGGTTTAGACTTAAACTTAACTGACGATTTTATTCATTTAGTCAATGTATTTCCAAAAACAAGTAATTAAAGGGGGGTATTTGTGAAACAAATTCAGGAAATTATGTAAGTATTCAGTGAGCAACATTTAAACTTTAGTTGTTATCAAGCTGAGAAAGTAACTAGGGTGTACGTGTTCCCCATAAGCTCATAATGCGGTAATCCTAGTAATATCAATCCTTTCCTAGTGTATTACATGCAAAGTGATAAGTTAGGTATCTTTAATTCCTTGGTCCGGCAACTAGAGAATTTCACCCCGCACCTTGGTCCGGCTACGTGTGTATAATTTACTAACACTTACCTTTACCTCATATTAGACATCACATCGATGTATGACTTAGTTTTCACCCTCGCACCAATCGACATCACACTAAATCTATGTTGATAATTCTTTTCTTTAACTACCTCCTTGGTCCGTCAAGTAGCAACAAGGCGAGTTCTACCATTGCGCACCGTTAAAAAGACTTCTAGACGAAAGAATTATCAATGCATGCAACAACACTATTCAAGAATTGCTTAGTTACTATTCATACTTTGTTAATCGCTCATGGTTCCCACAACCCCTAGTTGTGGATTTAGTTACCCATATTAGCAAGAACACAATTCATATTTTTTAGAAGAAGAAATCATGAACTTACGTAACGAGAATGATAAACCCAGAATTTCAACTTGAATTTCCAAACCAAAATTTTCAAAACGAACTTAGGAAATTAAGAACTGCTAAAGTTGCAAGTTAATCTCCAAAGTCAACAGCTAGAATAAAAGTAATAAAGTCTAACCCCCAAAAATGAGGTTTACATGCCCTATATATAGAAAAACAAGTCCTAACTAAAAAGGAAACGAAATAAGGAAATAATGTTTCAGGACGCGTTTTTGATCTATGCCACTGACCTACGGACCGTGGATTGATCTACAGTCCGTAGGTCCCTTCCGTGGCTCAGGACTTAGGCAATTTTCCAATCTTCAAAATCTCCACTTCTCTGAATCAATGGACGGATCCACAGTACGGACCGTGGATTGATCTACGGTCTGTGGATCCTCCTTCATAGCTCCATACTTAGAATCTTCAAAATCAGGTATTGAAACCCCTCTTTAAATGATTTGATAGAACAGTAGTACATCTCATAGGTTGATCTACGGTCCGTGGTTTGCAACCGTGGTTCCACACTTGGTCAAGAATTCCCTAATTTTCCTTCAAGCCTTGCCTTCCCATCTACGGTCACCATCTATGGAGTGTGAATGGACCTACGGTCCGTAGATCACCTTTGTATATACCCTTTTCTACACATCATTCAGCTATGTCTCTCAGTTTCCACGTCTGAACATATTTCCTGCAAACATGATAAAAATGCATTAAAACCAATACAAAATGGCCCTAGACACACACAACTCTTTAAGTGAAATGTATTAAAAATATTACGGTATATAAACACCCTCAACTTAAATTCGATGTTTGTCCTCAAGCGACGCACTAAGACTCTAAACGACACTTGTATAAAAGCAAGCAGTTCAAGCACAAGCAATCACATGGCTCTTTACTTCGACTCTCTTTTTGGGTGCAAATCTTTTCTCTCACACTCAACCAGCTAACTTGAGCGGATCAAAACATGACAAAGATTGACCAATCAACTCACAACATACATTGTTTTACTATCACCAAGGTACCAACTTTTCGACAATGTAACTAGTGCCCTTACTTCAAACAAAATCCCTTTGTCACACAATGAATATGATTTTGCGTACAAGGATTCATTCAACACTCACATTCACACTCACACTCAGAAGTAACTTCAAGTACAGTTAGTGTTCAATACCATAGGCTTGCCCTTATTTTCACTGCTTAGACTCTCCAAACTAGTTTCTAGGATCACTATAGGACTTTCTTAGCTTGTAACGTAGGCTCAGGGTCAGGTGTGGTACATTTGGGTACTCTTTAGTGACTTTTAGCCCTCCTTGAGATTACATTAGGCTTTCTACCTCTGTTTGCCCTATTTTTGACATCCTACCATTTTACTTTCTTTCCCTTAATTCTCTTCAACTATAGATGTGACTTTAGACTTTGTAGCTCTTTATTTTTCATTTTCTTCCATTTATTATTTTCTTTAGGTTTCAACAAGTCACATCCTCTCCTCTATTTTATTTTTCTCTTTTTAACACCAAACTCTTTACATACCCATTTTTTTTCAGTTTCCTCTTTCATAATGTAACGACCCAAGAGCACCCCCTAATCATTACTGACGTATTCGACCTCGAAGAGGTCTTATACAAGCCCTTAGCATTCGTCATAGCAAGTATCATAGAATAAAATCACGGAAAATTTAAAACTTCTACTTTGGAAGTTCAACTTCACTTCATAAATGAAAAACATAATCAAACTTTGTCACAATGTACAATCTTGACATAGAAGTATCAAAAATGGGACTTAGCCCTTACATCAATAAGAAGTCTTGAAATAGGAAAGTACAACAATGTCTTTCAACATAAGCAAAGAACTAAACATAAAAGCTAGATCATAGGGTCTTGTCCTCGAACATGAGGACTCACCAACTTGGGGAAAAGCAACTCCAAGTGTCTTGAGAAGTAAGCTTGAATCCTCAACGGCCCGAACCTAAATGTTTGGGGAAAAAGGGAGAAAATATGGGTTAGTACAACACACGTACTAAGTATGGCTACTATCCATAAAGACCATTGAAATATGCATAAAAGGACATTTAGTCAAAACATACTTTTACCAAGTAAATCCAATATGCACACAAAGTAAGCATCATAGTCCAAACCAACAGCATATCATCCCAACATGTAGACAACCCAAGCAATACTAGTGCAATGCAAAGAATAGAACTCCATAACCCTATTCAAAGCCAAGTATCACATTAAGCAACCTACTTCATGCATACATTCATAAGATCATATTTCATCAGAACTTACCATATTCATAATGATCATGCATAACATAAGAAAGCCCTAGTAAGAGTTCACACCTTTCATACTCTCATTTACATTTACATTAGGGAAATATTGCATAACCGACATAGACCATGAGAGCTACATGGAATTCGGTGTTCTACTCCCACACCGAAAAGAGAGGGTTAACACTTTCCTACGGTGTAACCATTCGTACATAGCTATCTAGGTGGATCCACTAAGCTAGAGTCCTATGTGGGCATATAGTTAAGGGTCAAGGAGATTGCTTCTAGAAACGCTAACTTACTAAACGTGGGGGTTTCCATCTCATGAGACAACACATACCGTGGGTAATCCAGACTTGCTAAATGTGATAAAAATCCATGTGGGGAGCCAAACTTACTAAACGTGAGACACAAGTCTCATTTACATGCCCTTTCGATGCTAAGCATCTAATTCCCTTTTGTAATCATCTTTAGTCATCACATAAGTTCACATTAGCCTTTACTAGACTCTTATGTAGACATCTTACCATAATAGCTCATATGTGTTCATAAGTGAGTAACAATCCTTTCACTTTAGAAACACTTAGCAAGTGAGTAAACTTTTACTACTTTACATTACATTATAATCATGAGAACTACCTTTCAATCATATAGAAATCATACCATAACATACATACATCTTTCATATCTAATTCAAGTGTAGAAGGTTAAGGATTAGGAAACTAGGTCATTAACACCACAACAACACATTAGGTATAGCATCATTACAATCTAAGTAATTCACCTTTCATACTTGAGTTCAAAGAAGAACCAACATTCATTCCTTATTGCCCTTCATGGGACACCAATACTTCAATTACCAAACAATTTATAACCAATACATAATACAAGGTAATTCATGAAGTAATAACATAATCAACATCAACATAATAAATTGACATATTCCCTTCATAGCCTTCAAGGCTTCATTCAAAGACTCAACCCTAATTTCATAGAAAGTATACATAACCTAGGGTAGAATCATCATACAAACATGAAATACATAACATCACATTCAATTCATAGCCTTCAATCAATATCCAACACAAACTAGGGTTAGAATTAGGAAAAGAAGGAGAAACATGGGTCTCATGAGCAATTCTTCAAGAAACCACCAATACAACATAAATTCATCCATAATTGTTCATATAACATCAATCAAAATTAGTTTATAACATTAATCAAAATCAGTTTATAACATCAATTTCACTTTAGAAAGAAGACCCACGTTTTTGGATTGAAACCTAGAAATTGGAGATTTTGAAATTCATCTTGAAGGGGCCTCTTGGGAAAGGAATCCCAA
>NW_006238931.1:914355-915583 GCF_000226075.1 Solanum tuberosum | reverse complement strand
GAGGAACTTTAGGTTTAGATCTTTGGGGTTTTGGTTTGAGTGATAAAAGTGAGGTAAATTGACTTAAAAACCATTATATACACATCCCCTAAATTACCCTAAATACCCCTCATTTAGTTGGACTCTTTAATGAAGTAAAAATCAATTTCTGAATTTCTGCATTTTCATCGCGAAACAAGTCCGTGACACGGAGCTGTTCCCTGAAGATATTTGGAATTAAATTTTGAGACAGTAGAGTCCACGACACGACCGCATTGCGAACTACATTTTTGCTCCTTGGGGGAGCTAGTCCGCGACGCGGACCTATTCCCTCCAAGTGCAATTTGCAAGCTGCCTTGGCAGCTTGCTTGGTCAAGGTTGGGGTCCTCCTCGGGGTCTCTTTGGGTGGCCACGGGGTGTCGTATTCAAACGTTTTGACCCAATAAACATATATTTACCTAATTTAAACCTTTTTACAAGATTATATCATCATATGACACTTCCAAACCTGCCCAAAACCTAAGGACACAGTAGAACACATTCTTCTCTAGTTTCCGGACGTCGTGGTCGTTTCTTGATGTTTAGACTTTTACTCTTCCAAACCAAGTCAATTGCATTAATTTAGGTTTAGAAATATCATTTTAACTATATTTAAGTCATTATTCATAAGGTGAGGCTCTAACTTAAGTCATAGAATTTTTGGGGTGTTACCATATCCCCCCCTTAGGAACATTCGTCCCCAAATGTCACTTGGACTTCTTTCTAGGGAGACAATGACTCAAACTAGCAACACAACAACCAGTCACATCAACAGCATCATATCATATAGGAATTTAATCCACAACATCACTATGCTCAAAACTCTAAACTTCACATAAGTATAGGAGGAACTACCTTCTGCATATTCAATGAGCATCAACATATATATTGAGCAATCAACAAGACACTTTTTCACAAGACAACATCAAGCATACTCATTAAAACTCTCACGAAGACAACATCACACAACATCTATGAGTGCAATTTTAATCATGAGAAACAAAATTCATGAAAACTCAAAATACAACTTAAGCATGAATTTTCACAAAAATATGCACATACAAGGAAATCATGTCATAATCATCAACACACATGATTTTCAATTTATACCTAATTAAGAGAGACTACTAACCTCAACTTTGGCTAGGAGAATGAGGAAAAAGATGAGTATATCGGGACTTCATATCGGCCTCGGCCTCCCAAGTAGCAC
>NW_006238931.1:909392-914105 GCF_000226075.1 Solanum tuberosum | reverse complement strand
AATTCGATGGGCAATTTCAACTCATAAGCGACCTTTCCGACACACTTCAAGATCTCATAAGGCCCAACATACCAGGGGCTAAGCTTCCCCTTCTTACCAACCTCATCACCCCTTTCATGGGTAAGATCTTCAAGCAGACCCAATCACCTACTTCAAATTCAAGATCCCTCTTTCTATTATTGGCATAAGACTTTTGCCGACTATGAGCCATTTTCAACCTATCCCTTATAAGTCGAACTTTTTCCGTAGCCTCATAGACTACCTCGGGACCAAGAAGAGTGAATTCACCCACTTTAATACTCAAGTGGTAGCTATTGTTGTAGGAAAATTCTATCAAAGGTAGGTGGTCATCCCAATTACCTTTAAAGTCAATGACACAGGCTCTCAACATGTCCTCTAGGGTTTGGATGGTGCGTTTCGCTTGACCATCTGTTTGAGGGTGAAATGTGGTACTAAGTTTCACTTGAGTACCAAGCCCACTTTAGAAATACCTCCAAAAATGGGAAGTAAATTAGGCACCTCTATCCGAAATAATCGACAACGGGGTCCCATGCAACTTCACAATCTCCTTAATTTACAACTTAGCATAATCTACCACCGAAAAAGAAACCTTGACCGGAAGGAAATGGGCTGATTTAGTCAATCTATCCACAATGACCCAAATAGAGTCATGTTGCCTACGGGTTCGAGGCAAACCTACCACGAAGTCCATATTGACCTCTTACCACTTCCATGTGGGAGTATCAATATCTTGAGTTAGACCTCCAAGTCCTTGGTACTCGGCTTTAACTTGTCCCTTGGTGCCTAAGCACCCCATCTTCTCCTTGAGAAAAAGTTTCTATTTCAACAATTGGAAACTTTTTTCACAAGATTCCGACCATTCAAACTTGGACTTCTTTTGAGTTAAGGCCGTTAATGGAGATGCAATAGATGAAAATCCCTCAAAAAATCTCCGGAAGTAACCGGCCAAACCCAAAAAGCTTCGGATGTCGGAGGACTCAAAGGTCTAGGCCAAGTTTTGACCGCATCGATTTTCTTTGGGTCAACTTCTATACCCTCACTAGAAACAATGTGACCGAGGAAAGCAACCGATCTGAGCCAAAACTCGCACTTGCTAAACTTAGCATAGAGTTGGTGATCTTTGAGGACTTGCAATACTATCCTCAAATGATTCATGTGATCATCCTCACTTTTAGAGTATATCAAGATGTCATCAATAAAGACAATAACAAATGAGTCTAGATAATTTCTAAACACACGATTCATAAGGTCCATGAAAGCCGTCGAGCCATTTGTAAGACCAAAGGGCATCACTAAGAACTCAAAATGACCATATCTCGTTCGGAAGGTTGTTTTCGAAACATCAACACCTCTCACCCTAAGTTAGTGATAACCCGACCTCAAATCAATTTTTGAAAAGTAACTCGCTCCTTGAAGTTGATCGAATAAGTCATCAATCCTAGGGAGTAGATACTTGGTCTTAATGGTCTCCTTATTTAATTGTCGGTAATCAATACACATACGAAGAGATCCATCCTTCTTATTCACAAATAACACCGGTGCACCCCAAGGAGATATACTAGGTTGGATGAAACCCTTATCCAACAAATCTTTGAGTTGAGCTTTTAATTCCTTCAACTCCGCCGGGGCCATCCGGTAAGGAGGGATTGAAATGAGTTATGTATCTGGCAATAAATCTATGCCAAAATCTATTTCCCGTTCGGGAGGAATCCCGGGTATGTCATCGGGAAAGACTTCTGGAAAATCCTTCACTACGGGGACCGACTCCAAAGGAGGAATCTCGGACTCAAGATCCTTGACCCTCACAATATGATAGAGACAACCCTTAAAAATCAACTTACAAGCTTTATAACATGAAATGACCCTTACCCTAGGAACGAAATTTCCTCCCTTTCATTCTAAAATGGGTTCATTAGGAAATTGAAAATTTTCGAGTCCTACAATCTATGGACGTAAAACAAGCATGAAGCCAATCCATCCCCAATATAACATCAAAGTCTAGCATATCAAGTTCCACCAAATCAACCAAAGTGACTCTATTGGGCAATGATATGGGACAACCCCTATAAACTCTTATAGCAACTATGGAATCACCCACCGGGGTAGAAACCAAAAAGGATTCATCTAAGACATCGAGAAGCCTATCAAACTTCATAGCCACTAAAGGGGTTACAAAAGACAAAGTGGCACCAGGATCCAAGAATGCATAAACATTAATTGAAAATAATTGTAGCATACCGGTCACAACATCCGGAGAGCTCTCTTGATCACCTCGGGATTGGAGAGCATAGAAGCGATTCTTCTTTGGGGCATCGGGATTTGGGCCACTTGCTTGTGCTTGAGCATTTTCCCTTCCTTGAGCCTTTAGCATAGGGCAGTCCCTCCTCATGTGGCCGCTCTTACCACAACCATAGCAATTACCCGTGCCAACTAGGCACTTGTGTTCATATTTTCGACCACACTTTGTGCAAATAGGCTTCTCAACATAAGGACCACCACCTCTTGCTTCTTGAGGCTTGGGGGTAGACACTTTACCTTTGTTGACCCTTGGAGTGTTAGGAGGACCTTGGTTGGAAAACCTCTTTTTGAACTTTGGCTTATCTTGGATTTCAAACCTAACCTTAGAAGAATTTCCATCATCGGCCCTTGACCCCTTCAATTCATTTTTGAACTTTGGCTTATCTTGGATTTCAAACCTAACCTTAGAAGAATTTCCATCATCGGCCCTTGACCTCTTCAATTTTCTACCAACTTGCTTAAGCTTTTGCTCCTCAATTTGTTCGGCATGAACCAAATGACGAGAAATATCCATGCTTGAGATTAGCATATCCGACATACATTCATTCACCACAAGATCGGATACCCCCATAACAAATTTGTTCATTGTAGTTCTAGAGTCCGACACCAAAGTAGGAGCATGCTTGGACAATTGAGTGAACTTGAGGCCATACTCTTTCACACTCATACCCCCTTGACAGAGGTTGATGAATTCTTGCATTTTCCTCTCCCTTAGTTCCAAGGGGAAAAACCTATCAAGAAAAGTTGTTTTGAATGTAGCCCAAGTTATCGGACCCTCTCTAATAGGTCTCCTTTCCTTCCATTGTTCATACCACACTTGTACCACATCTTTGAGTTGAGAGGTGGCTAACTCCGCCTTTTCTTAAGAAGACACACCCATAGCCTCTAGAATCTTAAACATTTCATCAATGAACCTTTGTGGATCCTCTTCCACTTTGGAGCCAAAGAAAGTAGGGGGATTCATCCTTGTGAAATCCCTTATCCTAGAAGCGGTAGTTCTACCATTGGGGTTCACTTGCACCCTAGAATCCCTAGTAACTTGAGTGGCCAACACTTGAGTCAAATTATGAATAGCTGACCTTATCTCAACATTAGACTGCCCCTACTTCAATAGGAACTTGACGGTTATTAGGAGCTTGAGGAGGAACCGCCTCATTCACATTCTCCTCACCAGCCCTCCTTGCATTGTTACTTCTTGTATTCATTGCCAATAAGCACAAGAAAAGGATTAAAAGAAAAGGACTAAATAGAGTTAAGACTCTTAGGCACGACTATGGAATAACAAAAGAGTGAAACTTCCTAAGCATCTCGTAGCCTCTCATTCATAAGTGTGGCGCGCTTCACACCCATGAACAAGACTCTACTCGACGTGGTATCTTGTGACATAAATCTTACATTATTCTTAACCGTATGAACTGATACCAAGTTTGTAACGACCCGAGAGCACCCCCTAGTCGTTCCCGGCGTATTCGACCTCGAAGAGGTCTTATACAAGCCCTTTGCATTCGTCATAGCAAGTATCATAGAATAAAATCACGGAAAATTTAAAACTTTTACTTTGGAAGTTCAACTTCACTTCATGTATGAAAAATATAATCTGACTTCGTCCCAATGTACCATCAAGACATGAATATATCAAAAATGGGACTTAGCCCTTACACCAATAAGAAGTCTTGAAATAGGAAAGTACAACAATGTCTTTCAACATAAGCAAAGAACTAAACATAGAAGCTAGATCATAGGGTCTTGTCCTCGAACATGAGGACTCACCAACTTGGGAAAGCAACTCCAAGTGTCTTGAGAAGTAAGCTTGAATCCTCAACGGCCCGAACCTAAATGTTGGGGAAAAGGGAGAAAATATGGGTTAGTAAAACATACGTACTACGTATGGCTACTATGCATAAAAATCATTGAAACATGCATCAAAGGACATTTAGTCAAAACATGCTTTTTACCAAGTAAATCCAATATGCACACAAAGTAAGCATCATAGTCCAAACCAACATAATATCATCCCAACATGTAGATAGCCCAAGCAATACTAGTGCAATGCAAAGAATAGAACTCCATAACCCTATTCAAAGCCAAGTATCACATTAAGCCACCTACTTCATGCATACATTCATAAGATCATATTTCATCAGAACTTACCATATTCATAATGATCATACATGTCATAGCTTCAACATACATAAGTCATAATCATCAAAATCATAAGAGAACACTACTACAGCCATCTCTTAGGATCCCACAAGTGCAATGTGCAAGAGAAGTCCCATACCCTCACTTACACTATGTAGAAACTCTTAAGAAATCCCTAGTATGAATTCACACCTTTCATACCTTCATTGACTTTTACATTAGGGAAATATTGCAATAACCGACATAGACCAT
>NW_006238931.1:902625-909225 GCF_000226075.1 Solanum tuberosum | reverse complement strand
ACATAGTTAAGGGTCAAAGAGATTGCTTCTAGAAACCCCTAACTTACTAAACGTGGGGGTTTCCATCTCATGAGACAACACATACCGTGGGTAATCCAGACTTGCTAAATGTGATAAAAACCCATGTGGGGAGCCAAACTTACTAAACGTGAGACACACGTCTCATTTACATGCCCTTTCGGTGCTAAGCATCTAATTCCCTTTTGTAATCATCTTTAGTCATCACATAAGTTCACATTAGCCTTTACTAGACTCTTATGTAGACATCTTACCATAATAGCTCATATGTGTTCATAAGTGAGTAACAATCCTTTCACTTTAGAAACACTTAGCAAGTGAGTAAAACCTTTCAACTTTACATTATATTATAAATCAATGAGAACACCTTTCAATCATATAGCAATCATACCATAACATACATGCATCTTTCATAGCTAATTCAAGTGTAGAACGTTAAGGATGCGGAAACTAGGTCATCAACACCACAACAACACATTAGGTATAGCATCATTACAATCTAAGTAATTCACCTTTCATACTTGAGTTCAAAGAAGAACCAACATTCATTCCTTCTTGCCCTTCGTGGGACACCCATACTTCAATTACCAAACAATTCATAACCAATACATAATACAAGATAATTCATGAAGTGATAACATAATCAACATCAATATACGCAATTGACATATTCCCTTCATAGCCTTCAAGGCTTCATTCAAAGACTCAACCCTAATTTCATAGAAAGTATACATAACCTAGGGTAGAATCATCATACAAACATGCTTCATTCAAATACTCAACCCTAATTTCATAGAAATTATACATAACCTAGGGTAGAATCATCATACAAGCATGAATTACATAACATCACATTCAATTCATAGCCTTCAATCAATATCCAACACAAACTAGGGTTAGAATTAGGAAAAGAAGGAGAAACATGGGTCTCACGGGGAATTCTTCAAGAAACTACCGATACAACATCAATTCATCCATAATTGTTCATTCAACATCAATCAAAGTCAGCTTATAACATCAATTTCACTTTAGAAAGAAGACCCACGTTTTTGGATTGAAACCTAGAAATTGGATATTTTGAAATTCATCTTGAAGGGGACTCTTGGGGAAAGGAATCCCAAGAGTGATAAGCAGTCATACCTTATTGATGAATTAACTATGAAAATCCAAGTTGAAACCTTGGAGAGTTGGTCTTCTTCTTGAAGCTCCAATCTTCTTCAATGGAGTTCTTGAGGAGAGAGAAGGAGGAACTTTAGGTTTTGATCTTTGGGGTTTTGTGTTTGAGTGATAAAAGTGAGGTAAATTGACTTAAAAATCATTATATACACATCCCCTAAAGTACCCTAAATACACCTTACTTAGTTGGACTCTTTAATGAAGTAAAAATTGATTTCTGAATTTCTGCATTTTCGTCATGGACTTAGAGCTATTCCCTGAAGATATTTGGAATTAAATTTCGAGACAATAGATTCCGCAACACAACCGCGTCGCGAACTAAACTTTTGCTCCTTGGGGGATCCAGTCCGCGACGCGGACCTATTTCCTCCAAGTGCAATTTTCAAGCTGCCTTGCCAGCTTGCTTGGCCAAGGTTGGGGTCCCTTAGGGTGGCCCCGGGGAGTCGTATTCGAACATTTTGACCCTATAAACTTATATTTACCTAATTTAAACGTTTTACAAGATTATACCATCATACGACACTCCCAAACATGCCCAAAACCTAAGGACACACTAGAACACATTCTTCTCTAGTTTTCGGACTTCGTGGTAATTCTTGACGTTTAGACTTTTACTCTTCCAAACTAAGTCGAGGTGCACATGTCCAAAGAGGGACTGGGGTCAATACAGTAGATTATGTGAAGGTGAGTAAGGGGGGTTAGAAAGAAATGGTCTAATTTAGGCTCAAAGCATTTGGATCAAATGGAGCATTTATTTCATTTGGTTGGATTCTTTTTAGGCAATTTGTGGACTTATCAGAACAAGGGCATATGATCACTTCCTAGCTTCTAGAGTAGATTGTTTTAGTAAGACTAACCGGGCAAGTTCTAGATTGGCACAAAAACTGTTTGAACAATCAACTATTCTCACACATTCTTGGCACATAGTTTCATTATCAAATTATCAGATTATCAGATTACCCAGTTCAAGTTTTAGCTTAAGTCATGCCATCAAGTTGTTTCATTATCATGTCATACTCAGAGCCAACACATTCAACTCATTCTAGTCTACAGATTTTAGCACATATCACAAATTTTGGACGGGTATCATTTTTTTACAAAGCTTTTGCCATCATGCTTCATTCTTTCTCATGCTTCTACACATACAATCCTAACACATGTCAGTTCAACAGAAATTAAACAGTCTCTTGGGTAAAAAGAACACAGGCAAGAAAACCCTAAGAGAGGATTATGAGTTGGGTTACTCAGACTTCACCCCATCACTGACAATCCATTTACCCCACCCCTAACAAAATAGAGTGCAATTGTTCCCAATGCACAAAATGTAAAGAATAAAGGATCGGGTGAAGCAATCCTGTGGCGCATAGCGCCGAAGAACTCTCAACAAACGGGTGGGTCTGGTTTCCCAGAACCCGCTGGATCAACACTTGGGTCACCCTCAGTAGTGCCTACATCTCTCATCTCAGCACCATCAGTAGTGCTAACATCAACTCTCGCTACACCATTTATAGTGCTCACGCTGCTATAGGCACCAACATTTGGAAAAATTCAGGATACATACCTGGGATCTACGGACACCATTCACGGTCCGTGGATGGACCCAAGGACCATCGATGGGGTCCGTAGACCTCTGCACAGTCCTTTTTCTACAGATTTGGCTTTTCATCCTTGAACATGTAGCAACGGTTAGGTCTTTCTTTTTACATTGTCTGGACACCTTTTAGACACGAACCCTATGTTATATCTAGCCAGCACTAATAGAGAAAATAAAACACATATCTAAAGGATTACAAAAATTCAAATAAATGAAGAAAACTCCTAAATCGAAAAGAAAAACCTATAGTTGGCTAGATTTTACATCTTGGGTTGCCTCCCAAGAAGCGCTTGATTTAACGTCGCGGCATGACGTAGTCCCCTTGATTACTTAGACTTCATCAAGACGTCATGCCTCTATCACTGCATTTACACCATCAGAATCTCCCATGTAGCTTTTTATCCTCCGTTGGTCAGTTTTGAACCTTGTCCCATTCCTTTTCTCGAGCTCAACCACTCCATGTTGGGACACTTGGGTCACTCTGAATGGTCCAATCCACTAGGACTTAGATCTGCTCGGAAAATAGCACAACCATGATTTATACAACAACACCAGATCACCAGGAGCTAGTTTGCGCTTTTCTGTCTTTTGAGCATGGAGATTCTTCTCCATGTACAAGACTGCACCTGACTTCTCCTTACTAAACACTTCAGCACCTCGTCCGAAAGTGTGCTCACCACCAATACCGATTTAAGATCACTTTCCTGCTTCATAAACTTACAGACGTTAAAGGTCACCTCCTCCTTGTTTAGTCGGAACTTCATCTGCCCTCTCTCCATATCGAATAAGGCACGCCCAGTAGCAAGGAATGTTCTCCCTAAGATGATGAGGATCTCAAAGTCAACCTCGCAATCAAGTATAACAAAGTCTGCCAGAAAAATGAATGGCCCCACTTTAACAATGACATCTTGAAGCACTCCAATGGGCTTCTTCACAGTTCTATCAGCCATAAGTAAACGCATCGCAGTTGGTTTTGGAGCTCCTAAACCCAACTTCGTATAAATCAACAATGGCATCAAGCTTTTGCAAAGTGCATCTTACTGATGGTGCATGGAATACTGAAAGCTCCAGGATCCTCTTTCTTTTGTACCAGTGACCTCGTAGAAATGGAACTACAATACTGCAGCCTCTCACCATTCTTAAAACTGACAGCCTTCTTTTTGGTCACCAAGTCCTTCATGAACTTTACATACCCAGGCATTTGCTCCAAAGCTTCTATCAAAGGGACATTGATGGAAAGTTGTTTCAACATAGTTATGAACCTGCGGTACTTTCCTTCTTCAGCCTGCTACACTAACCTCTGTGGGAAAGGAGGTGGAGGTCTAGGCATGGGGACGACCTTTTGGGTTTTCTACGCTTGTTTCTCTGTAGCATTCCTGGACTCTCCAGTCACCTCAATCTCATCATCACCTTTTTCTACCACTCTTTCTACATCGGATGGCATGGGGGGATCAATAGTTTGCTTTCCTCCGCGAGTCGTGATTGCCATACAATACCCATCATTCTTCGGATTCTGGATGGTGTTGCTAGGAAACGTGCCCGGCTGGGGTGTATTCAGGGTAGCAGACAGCTGACTAAACTGCTGCTCAAGCTGCTTTATCGACATTGCATGGGCGTCAACCTTCTAGTCAATTCTGGACAACGCACTGCGTATCTCCTTCACATTCTCATTAGTCGAATCAAATATCTTTATCATCTTCTGCATTATATCCTCAATACGTGACATATTACCTCCAGCTTCCCTATTACCAGATTCCCGATTTTGAGGAGGGACATAAGGCCCAACCTGATCATTTTTGTTGCCATAGTTGTTCCAGTTGTAGCTGTTGTCACGATTCTAATTCCCATCCCAGACATTTTGACCCTCTCGATTGTAGTTGCCATAGTTCCAACCTTAGTTTCCTTAACCTTGGCGCCAATTATCCGTATTGGAACCTTGGGTGTTTGGTCAGAAAACCCCTGTCTTATCATTCACCGCATAAGTATCCTCTTCATAGTAGCACTCCTCAATCGGTGGTGGATTCCTAGTCAAATAATTCACAGCATTTACCTTATCCGCACCTCCACTCACATGCTTTAAAACCAACCTTAGTTCAGTCATAATCTGAGCCATCTCCTCACAAATCTCATCTGCAAACTGGTTGTTTGCAGTTTGAACGGCAAAGGTGTTTCTCCCAGTATCCGACTTTTTAGTGCTCCAAGGTTTATTATTTCGAGAGATTTTCTCTAGTTTCTCCGCAATCTACTCAAAAGTGCACTCACCATATGAACCTCCAACAATAGTATCAAGAACTGCCTTACTGTTGTCATCCTGACCTTGGTAGAAATATTCCTTCAGCGACTCATCATCAATACGGTGATTCGGAACACCTCGTATGAAAGCAGTGAACATGTCCCAAGAATTACTCACGGACTCTCCAGGTAGTACAACAAAATTGTTGAGTTTATCTTTGTGGTTTAGCTTTTTGGACACTGGAAAGAATCTTGCTAGGAACGCATCTCTCAATTGGTTCCATGTGTAGATTGAATTATAAGGAAGCTCATTAAACCACACAGCAGCATCGCCAGTCAATGATAAAGGGAATACTCGCAATCCAATGACATCCATGTACAGGTCCGTCGACCCACACAACTTTTGCAAACACTCCTTAGCTTGGCTATGTGAGCATGTGGATCGTCCGGTGCCACACCCGCAAACAACCCCTCGCTGTAAGCATCTGCATCAAACTGCTAGTCAATGTGTATCGTTCGATGCCATACCAGAAAACAAACCGCTCGCTGTAAGCATCTGCATCAAACTGCTAATCACCACAAATGTATGCCCCAGCGGTAGAGGAGGTAGGACAAGAGGTCCATCAGAATCAGCAGTATTAAAGTTAACCCTATAGTTATCATGCAGTCTTGGCCCTGGTTGATCATATACCCTCAATGCATGTCTCAATAGATTCTCAGTTTGAATCTGATTATTTTCATCACCAACCCTCGGAGGCTGCACCCCAACACCATCAACTACTTCTCCTCCGATAGGATTAGCTGGCACTCCTTGATTATTTATTCTTAGTAAAGTTCTGTTCAGTTCTGGATCGTAGGGAGTAAGTGATTCTCCTTGACTCAGTGTACTTAGCATACACTAGAGTAGGAACTTCAGAGAGACAAAAACAAAAGAAAAAGTAAAATTAAGAAATGCTTGACTAAAGTTCAATAATGTAGTTAAACTTAATCTAAAAGCCAAATTCCCCGGCAGCGGCGCCAAAATTTGATACGCTCAAATTACACCTCCCTAAAGAAGCATAAGCGATTGTTATCAAGCAAAGAACCCAACTTGTAGGTTGGGCTTGATCCCACAAGGAATATGGTTTAGACTTAAACTTATCTGACGATTATATTCGTTTAGCAATGTATTTCCGAAAACAAGTAATTAAAGGAGGGGATTTTTGAAACAAATTTAGGAAATTATGTAAGTATTCTGTGAGTAAGATTTAAACTTTAGTTGTTATCAAGACGAGAAAGTAACTAGGGTATATGTGCTCCTCATAAGCTCATAACGCGATAATCTTAGTAATAGCAATCATTTCCTAGTTTATTACATGCAAAGTGATAAGTTAGGTATCTCTAAATCCTTGGTCCGGCATCTAGAGAATTTCACCCCGCACCTTGGTCCGGCTACGTGTGTATAATTTACTAACCCTTACCTTTACCTCATATTAGACATCATAATCGATGTTTGGCTTAGTTATTACTTCGCACCAATCGACACTAGCCTATTAGATAGTATCACACTAAATCTATGTTGATATTTCTTTTCTTGTTGA
>NW_006238931.1:841313-902375 GCF_000226075.1 Solanum tuberosum | reverse complement strand
TAGAAGAAGAAATCATGAACTTATGTAATGAGAATGATAAACCCAGAATTTCAACTTGAATTTCCAAACCAAAATCTTCACAACAAACTTAGGAAATTAAGAATTGCTAAAGTTGCCAGTGAATCTCCAAAGTCAAGAACTAGAATAAAAGAAATAAAGTCTAACCCCCAAAAATGAGGTTTACATACCCCTATATATAAAAAAACAAGTCCTAACTAAAAAGGAAATGAAATAAGGAAATAATGTATCAGGACGTGTCTTTGATCTATGACACTGACCTACGGACCGTGGATTGATCTACGGTCCGTAGGTCCCTTCCGTGCCTTAGGACTTAGGCAATTTTCCAATCTTCAAAATCTCCACTTCTCTGAATTAATCGACGGATCCACAGTACGGATTGTGGATTGATCTACGGTCCGTGGATCCTCCTCTGTAGCTCCTTACTTAGAATCTTCAAAATCAGGTACTGGAACCCCTCTCTGAATGATTTGACGGAACAATAGTACAGCCTGTAGGTCGATCTACGGTCCGTGGTTCCACACTTGGAAAAGAATTCCCTGATTTTCCTTCAAGCCTTGCCTGCCCATCTATGGAGTGTGAATAGACCTACGGTCCGTAGATCATCTCCATAGATGCCCTTTTCTGGACATCCTTCAGCTGTATCTCTCAATTTCCACGTCTGAACATATTTTGTGCAAACATGATAAAAATGCATTAAAACTAATAAAAAATGGCCCTAGACACACACAACTCTTTAAGTGAAATGTATTAAAAATACCGTTAACTTACGGTATATCAGGGTCTTATCAAGGAAACTTCATCCACCTCAAATTAACCTATAGGAGATCTACACCTCCTACCATAAAGAGCCTCAAATGGAGCCATACCAATACTCAAGTGATAGCTATTACTATAAGCAAACTCAATCAAAAGCAGGTGATCATCCCAATTTCCCTAGAAATCGATGACACGTGCTCTCAACATATCTTCCAAATTTTGGATAGTACGCTCCACTTTCCCATCGATTTGTGGATGAAAAGTTGTGCTAAGCTTAACTTTAGTGCCAAGACCCTTTTGGAAAGATCTTCAAAACTGAAAAGTAAACTGAGTACCTCGATCGGAGGTAATGCACAAGGGCACTCCATGAAACCTTACCATTTCCCTCAAATACAACTTAGCATAATCTTTCACCAAATAAGAAACCTTGACTGGAATGAAATGGGCCAATTTCGTCATTCTGTCTACTATAACCCAAATTGAATCATATTGACGCTGAGTTCGTGGCAACCCTACTATGAAGTCCATATTCAAATCTTCCCACTTCCAAATAGGAATACTAATGTTTTGGGAGTCAAATGGAGCCATACCAATACTCAAGTGATAGCTATTACTATAAGCAAACTCAATCAAAAGCAGGTGATCATCCCAATTTCCCTAGAAATCGATGACACGTGCTCTCAACATATCTTCCAAATTTTGGATAGTACGCTCCACTTTCCCATCGATTTGTGGATGAAAAGTTGTGCTAAGCTTAACTTTAGTGCCAAGACCCTTTTGGAAAGATCTTCAAAACTGAAAAGTAAACTGAGTACCTCGATCGGAGGTAATGCACAAGGGCACTCCATGAAACCTTACCATTTCCCTCAAATACAACTTAGCATAATCTTTCACCAAATAAGAAACCTTGACTGGAATGAAATGGGCCAATTTCGTCATTCTGTCTACTATAACCCAAATTGAATCATATTGACGCTGAGTTCGTGGCAACCCTACTATGAAGTCCATATTCAAATCTTCCCACTTCCAAATAGGAATACTAATGTTTTGGGAGAAACCTCTCGGTTTCTGATGCTCAACCTTCACTTGTTGGCAATTAGGACACTTAGCGACAAACTCCACAATATCCTTCTTCATCCCATTCCACCAATAGATCTCCCACAAATCACAGTACATCTTGGTGGCTCCTGAGTGAATGAAATACTGAGAACTATGGGCTTCTAAAAAGATATGTTTCCTCAAGTCATCAACCTTAGGAATACACAAACGACCTTGATATCTAAGTACACCATCTCCCCCTTGGGAGAAAACCTCTACGGACTTTCTAAGCACCACTTCTTTCAATTTAATTAAGGTCGGATCAAGACATTGCTTGGATTTCACATCTGTCACAGAAGATGATTTTGAACCATGGTGAACCAATCGAGCCAATCTATGAACGTCTCAAACCAACTTTTTTCTATCATCATCAACATGAGCAACTTTACCATAACCAACTAAGAGCATCGCTACTACATTCGCCTTACCGGGGTGATAGAGAATACTCATATCATAATCTTTCAATAACTTCTGCCACCTTCTTTGGTCAATATTCAAATCCTTTTGATTAAACACATATTGCAAACTCTTATGGTCGGTAAAAACATCAACATGAACACCATACAAATAATGGCTCTGAATCTTTAAGGCAAATATCACCGCTGCTAATTCAAGGTCATGGGCAGGATAATTCTTTTCATGATTCTTAAGTTTCCTTGAAGCATAGGCAGTAACTTTACCACTCTGCATAAGCACACATCCTAACCCAATTCTAGAGGCATCACAATACACCACAAAACCATCCGTACCTTTTGGTAAAGTCAACACCGGAGAGGAAGTAAGTCTATCCTTTAATTCTTGAAAACTCTTTTAACAAGCTTCAAACCATATGAAGTTAGCTTTTGTTTGAGTTAATGTTGTCAATGGAGAGGCAATAGTAGAAAACCCCTCAACAAACCTTCTATAGTAATCAGCCATACCCAAGAATTTTTAATATCCAAAGGTGATAGAGGCCTAGGCCAACTCTTGACCGCATCCATCTTAATAGGATCTACCTCAATACCCTTACTTGAAACAATGTGTCCTAGAAAAGCCACGGACCTTAGCCAAACCTCACATTTGCTAAACTTTGCAAAGAGTTGTTGTTCCTTAAGTATTTGCAACAGAATCCTCAAATGATTGATGTGATCATCCTCACTTCTTGAATAAATCAATATATCATCAATGAACACAATTACGAACATGTCAAGGTATTGTCTAAACACCCTATTCATCAAATCCATAAATGCCGCCGGAACATTAGTCAAACCAAAGGACATCACTAAAAATTCAAAATGACCATATCATGTTCTAAAAGCCATTTTCGGAATATCATCTTCCTTCACCCTCAATTAGTGATAGCCTGATCGGAGATCAATCTTTAAGAAGTAACTTTCCCCTTGAAGTTGGTAAAACAAATAATCTATCCTTGGGAGAGGATATTTATTCATAATGGTGACCTTTTTCAATTGGCGATAGTCAATACACATACAAAGAGAAGCATCTTTCTTTCTAACAAACAAAACTGGAGCACCCTATGGTGAGATACTCGGTCGGATGAAACCCTTGTCCAACAAATCTTTCAATTGCTCTTTCAACTCCATTAGTTCTACCGGAGCCATTCTATAAGGAGGAATAGAAATAGGTTGTGTATCTGGTAGAAGGTCAATATCGAAGTCTATTTTCCTTTCAGGTGGAATGTCGGGTAGATCATCTAGGAATACTTCCAGAAACGCATTCCTAACGGGAACCGACTGAAGAGTAGGGGTTTCAGAATCCATATCCCTCACCCTAACAAGATGGTAAACACAACCCTTAGAAATCATCTTCCTGGCTTTTAGGAAAGAAACAAACTGACCCTTAGGCATAGAATTTCCCCCATTCCATTCTAGGATAGGCTCAATAAGAAACTGAAACCTGACTACACAGGTTTCACAATCAATAGAAGCATAACAAGAGAGCAGTCAATACATACCAATGATAACATCAAAATCTATCATATCAAGCTCTACCAAATCAACAAGAGTAACTCTATGGGATAACGAAACGAGACATCTTCGATAGACCCTCTTAAACACAACAGAATCACCAACAGGGATAGAGACAGAAAAAGTTTCTAACAACACATCCGGAAGAATATCAAACCTCATAGCCACATAAGGCATCACAAAAGACAAAGTAGCATCGGGATCTAGTAAAGCATAAACATCAAGTTGGAAAACTTTCAACACACTGGTAACCACATCGGGAGAACCCTCTTGCTCCCACGAGTCTGAAGTGTATAGAACCTATTTTGCTTTGGAGCATTCGCACCTAACCACTTGGATCGGATTAAGGATAGGGTTGATCCCTACGACAACTATCTCCTTCAACCATAAGAACTGAAGGACAATTCCTTATCTTGTGATTTGTCTTACCATAACCAAAGAGAGCATTTGAACCCGCTAGACACTTGCCCTCATGCTTTCTTCCACACTTAGAACAACCTAGAAATGAAGACCCATCACCACCACCTTGAGGCTTAGGATTAGACACTCTCTCATTGTTAAACCTTGGGGGAGCCTTAGAAGAATCTTGCCCAGAAAACCTTTATCGAAAGTTTGAACGACCACGTCCACCAGACCTAGAGTATGAAGAGTTACCATCATCAGTTCTTGCCCTCTTTAGCTTCCTAGACCTCTCCTAAAGTTTCTCCTCTTCAATCTATTGGGCATGCACCATGAGATGAGAGATATCCATGTCATGGATAAGCATAGTTGTACCATATTCTTTCACCACCAAATCAGAAACTCGCAAAACGAACTTACTCATTCTTGACCTAGGGTCGGCCACTATAGATGGAGCATATTTCGACAACTGTGTGAACCTCAAAGTGTATTCCTTAACACTCATATTTACTTGCCGAAGGTTAATAAACTCAAGAACCTTAGCCTCTCTCATCTCAAGAGGAAAGAACCTATCTAGAAAAGCAGACTTGAACCCTTCCCATTCTATGGGACCCTCTTTTACCAGTCTTGCTTCTTTCCATTGGTTTAACCAAATCTGAGCAAAACCCTTAAGTTGTTAAGCGGCCAATTCTGCCTTCGCCACTGGAGTCACCCCTATAATAGCCAACACCTTATAGACCTCATCAATGAACTCTTGAGAATCTTCCTCAACCATAGAACCATATAATTCCGGAGGATTCATCCTTGTGAAGTCCCTCACTCTAGATGTTGTCGTACCCATATTTGGGTTCACGGGGACTACAACCTATTGGCTTGGGCCTTCATGGATTGAGCCAATACTTGAAAAGCAGTCCTAAACTCTGCATTAGTCACTTGCTCAGCCAAAGGGTCGACTAGATCTTAAGGAGGAGCTTCTTGATCCACATTGTGTCCCTCATTCCTTCTAGCCAAAGCTCTTCGAGTAGTTGATACGCTCAAATTACACCTCCCTAAAGAAGTATAAGCGATATTTATCAAGTAAAGAACCTAACTTGAAGGTTAGGGTCGATCCTACGAGGAATATGGTTTAGACTTAAGCTAACTTACAATTATCTATGTTTAGTCAAACTATTTCCGAGAAAAGTAACAAAGGGGGGATTTTGTAAATCAAATAACAGATTGTTGATTTGTATCAGTATGTAACAAGTAAACAGGATTTGCAATTTGAGATATCAATATGATATTGAAACTAAGGTATAAGTGTTCCCCACAAGCTTTTAATGCAGTATTCCTAATAATAGTAACTTTATCCTAGTGTTTGACATGCGAGGTTGATAAGTAGGATATCCCTAAGTGATTAGTCCTCCAAGTAGGGAATTTCACATCGAAACTTGGTAAGTCTACGGGTGTCTACTTTACTAACCCATACCTTTAACCCTGGATTAGCCCTCATGTTAATTGAGTTGGGAATACACCCTTACACCAATTGATTAAGGTCAAACTATTATATAGAGCGATTCCTTAACTAAATCCCCGTTGTTTAATCCTTTCCTCATTCATTACCCCTTTGGTAAGGCAAGTAGGAATGAGGCGAGTTCTAACGTTGCGCACCGTTAAAAATCATTCAAAACGAAAGGACTAACAACACATGCATAAACACTATTTAAGAATTACTTATTTATTAGTTATACTTTGTTAATTGTTCATGGTTCCCACAACCCTAGTTGTGGATTAAGCTACTCATGCTTGAGAATTAACAATTCATATTGTTGTTAAGAAGAATCATGAACTTACAATAAAAGTAGATGAATACCAAAATCTTGGATTGAAAATCAAAAGCAAAATTTCATAAACGATCTTCAAGAATTAAATTGCTAAATTGTTTGCAAAATAATTCCAAAAGACAAAAATAGTAGTCTCCAATAATGTCTAACCTATAAAAACATAAATTACAACCTATAGTTATAGTACCCAAGTCCTAAACAAAGTAGGAAACAAAATAAGGAAATAATGGCTCATACGAGGTTTTGATCGATGACAGGACCTACGGATCGTGGATCAACCTACAATCTGTGGGTTAGCACTTGGAAAGAATATCAGGCTCTTCAAATGACGGATGTCACCTATGGTCCGTCTTGTTCCTCTGTGGTTCAAGTACTGGAACTCAACTTTCTGATAACAAACGACGGACGTGCAGGACGGTCCGTCATTCACTCTATGGGGAGTCGTTTACCTCTGTGGTTCCACACTTAGTCGGACTTCCTTGAACTCACATCCAGGACTCTTCATCTACGGCCCGTCACTGGAACGACAGTCTATGGTTGACTACGTCAACTGCTACTGCTGCCATTTCAGTTCTTTTCTTTCTCAACTGCTCCGAACCTATTTCCTGCAAAAATCATATTAAAACCATCATATCTACTAACAAAATGCTCAAGACTCACACAAAACTACAAGTGAAATGCATCAAAAATACTGTAAACTCACGGTATATCAACACCCTCAACTTAAAATTGTTGTTTGTCCTCAAACGACACACTAAAACTCTAAACGACACTCATGTAGAAGTAAACATACAAACTCAAGCAATCACATGGCTTTCTCAATCAATTATTTCACTTAATGCAAATCTTTTCATTTAGACTCAACAAGCTAACTCATGCGGATCAAAACATGACATAGACAGACCACTAGATATCACCACATACACTTTCAACAATCACCAAGGTACCAACTATCCAACAATGTAACTAGTGCCCTCACCACAAAGAAATCCTTTTTCACACAAAAATCTCATATTTAAGCTTAAGGATTCGGTAAACACTCACACTCAGAAGTAAATTCAAATACAGTTTGTGCTCAATACCATAGACTTGCCCTTATTTTCACTGCATAGACTCTCCAGACTTGTCACTAGGATCACTATAGGACTTTCTTAGCTTGTAACGTAAGCTCAGGGTCATATAGGATACATTTGGGTATTTTTAGTGACTTTTCTGCCCTTCTTGACATTACATTGGCTATTTACCTCTTTTCTCAACCAATTTGGACATCTTTTTGTTTTCTGCTCTTTTCCTTGACTTATTTCAGCACAGATGTGGCTTTGACTTTTCATCCTTCTTTTTCGCTTGTTTTTCTCTTTTACTTCTTCTTTCTTTGTTATTCAGCATCATTATCACTCTCTCTTTTTTTCTTTTGAATTTAGTCACACCTTTTTCTATCCTTTTTCTTCTTCTACATACAAATTTTTTCATACCCTTTTTTTAGTTTCCTTTTTTATATCTACCCTCAACTTATATATTTTTCATGAGTTGAGGTGCACGATGTCCTAGGTTGGACTAGGGCTGAGATTAAGGTAACTTCTGAATTATCCACCCTCAACTTAAGCTTTTGGCCTAAGTTAAGGTGCACATGTCCAAGGAGGGACCAGGGCCAAAATAGTCTTTTAGGGAAGGTGAGTGAGGTGTATTGAAAGAAGTGGTATTCATTAGACTGAAACATTTGGATCAAAGGGAGCATTTATTTCTTTTGGTTGGATTCTTTTCAGGCTTAAGTGGACTTCTTTGAACAAAGACCTATGATCATTTCCCAATTCCCAGCCTATATTATCTTAACAGGACCAACGAGGCAAGTTCTAGATTGGCACATATTGCATGAACATACAAAATCACGTCACACACATTTGGCACATTGTTTCATTATCAGATTATTGAAGCACCTAGTTCCAGTTTTAGCTTATGTCATACTATCATATCGGTTCCTATCATGTCACATGAAGATCCAACACATTCAACTCATTAAGCCTATAGATCTAGCACATTTCAAAAAATTTAGACAGGTATCAATTTCATGCTTTTATGCCATCATTCTTTAATTCTTTCTATTTACTTCTACACACATACGATCCTACACATACCGGTTCAACAGAAAAGTAGAACAGTCCCTTGGGGAAAAAGAACACATGCAAAAAAAAACCCAAGGGAGGGATATGAGTTGGGTTACTCAGACTTCACCCTATCACTCATAATCCATTCACCCCACCCCCAAAAAAAATTGATGCAATTACCCTCAATGGAGAGAAATCAAAAACAAAGGGTGAAGCAAACCTGTGGCGCATAAGCGTCGAAGACCCATCAAGAAGCGGGTGGGTCTGGTTTCCCGGAGCCCGCTGGATCAATAAAAATGACGCTCTAATAGCGCCCTCATCAATAGTGGGAACACCATCAGTAGTGCTCTTAGAACAATATGCACCAACACCTATCTCACGGATCCTCTTCTGCCATAGCCCCTCATCAATAATGGACTATTTCTGGGTTGCCTTGACCTACTGCTTCTCTGTCTTCTTAATTCAGCCGACCTTTTCAGCATCTGAAGTTTCCTCAGAAGAGCGGTGGCGCTTCCCAGCTGCACGAGAAGGGTAGGGTGGTGGCATAGTATCGCCAAAGAGTGCAAACATCACAACTTAATCCTCCTCAACCTCAGGTGTGGGATCGAGACAGCATCGGCAAGAGCAAGTAGGGCATCAACATCTGACTAGAGCCTAACCAACTCTGTTTGGAAAGTAGTAACATCAATAGTGGATCACGGCCTCTCCAGTACTCGAAGCTCAAATGCATCTAAACGCTTGTGTACATCCTGAAACTTAGTGTCCATCATACGCTCCATGCGTGCCTCAAACTCCTCAATGGATCTCTGCATCCACGACCTCAGGTGTTGCAGCAAGGTGGCCATCTGTGTCTCCAAATTTTGGACTTGAGCTAGAGCAAATAAAGTGGTCCCCGAAGGGGGATTAACTCGTGACGAGCTCACAACATGACTAATGGTGGTGGAAGGGGGAGCCTTTGCATCAACTGTAGTGGCGGGTATAGAAGTGTCAACAGCCTGAATCTGCTCCACATCACCGGTTAGATTAGCACCCAGAGGAGGTGGGCCAACTTGTGGTCCCTTCCGCGGTGCCGCGGGATTACCATCATATTTAATAAGGCCAACTTCTATAGTCTTCGTCGCCTCGGTCAACCTGTCACAATGCCAAATAGGCATTGAAGCCTCCCTGCACAATGCCAAATAGGCACTGAAGCCTACCTGCACAGATGGAAGATAAGACAAGGGAAGGGCAGAGTAGTGGTGGTCTTGAACGCCCTTTCATGAATCTCAGCAATCAAGATGCCGGATAAATCCAGCTCTAGTCCCACCATAATCGTTTCTAACATCACAGCCCTATTCCAATTAACAACAGTGTCCGCCTGTGTAGGGGACAATCTAGTACGAACAATGGACCAAAAGAGCTTCGTGGTGAAGATCAGGGTTGTCTTTCTGATAGGCAGTATAGTATTTTGCACCTACTCGGTGCTCTCTCCATCCTCGGCTATATGATGAGCCATCCATCTCAGTAAGACCTCTCACTGCTCGGCATCTCTCTGAAATGCCCCACTCTGAACCACCCCCATCTTGTAGTCATACTCCTCTATATTAATCGGCAGAGTATGGGCTGGGCCATACATAAAATGGAAAGTAGTAGTTTCAGAGATGTCAATGGAGAAATTCCACACCAGTGTGGCCTGTAGTGGAGGTTAAGCTAGTGGCTTGGCCAGTTTGGGCATAGTGTTATGGATGATGGCGGCATAGGAGGCGTAGAACTCAGGCTCGCTAAAATTGCCTCGGCTCCATGCCATCCAATCATACTTGTGCCTCTTGAACATCTCCTCAATGGCGGGCACAGTATGAAGGCTCCCTGTCAGTACCCGACGCTCCTTAGTAATGGTCCTGGCCACCTTTCGGTGTTCTGTTAACGTCTTCTCGTCATCATATATTTGATACTTCCCCTCAACACACCACCTATTCGGCTTGGTGGTAGGGTAAACCGACTCAACTTTAACACCGAGAGGGTCTTGAGCATCCCCAGTGCTAGTGGCATCAGAGGCAGAATTAGAATCACCGTTGGAATTAGAGCTGAAATACAACTCAGAGCAGGACTGTGACTCTTTTGCATAGAGCCCCCTCCTCAGACTGGGGCAGTGACCTCGAACTCGTAACTCGATGAAATAACCTACCTAGTTCTGTTCCTCATAGTCACAAAGACAATGGGAGAGTCTCTAGTGGTCTTCGAGACGTACTCATCCTCATTGGACTCATTGATCAGGTGTTTGGATGGGGAAACAAACTTTAACTTCCCATTCCTTGAGTACACGGGAGCTTGTTTCGATGCCATGGTACCTGTGGAAGACTAGTTAGTACTTAAACAACAAGAAAATACCTAAGAAAAATTTTTAGAGCAAGATTCGGACTCAGATAAAAAAAATCCAGGCAGAAGATGTTTATGTGACCTACGGTGTGTACCTATGGACCATCGATTGAACGACAGACCGTGGATCCCCACCATAGGTCAGAGAGTCCATTTTTAGGTCTCTAATGTTTGAACCGCGGTTGTGCAGAATGGTCCATCGACGGAACTACAGATCGTAGTCCATGTTGTGGTTCAAAACTTAGCAAATATTTGTGTGCATTCCATTGACGGGCCAAGACCTACGGCCCGTGGGTTGAGGTCGTCGACCAATGTTGTGCAGACTTATGATTGTACTTTTCATTCAACACAACAAACAACAACATAGATGGTTTTGTTTTATATTGTGATACCTCAAAAATTGGGTTAGGATGTGTGCTTATGCAAAATGGGAAAGTTATTGCCTATTCTTCAAGGCAACTTAAAACTCATGAGAAGAATTATCCTACCCATGACCTTGAACTAGAGGCGGTTGTTTTTGCCTTAAAGATTTGGAGGCATCATTTGAATGGTGTTCATGTGGATGTTTTTACCGAACACAAGAGTTTGCAATATGTGTTTAATTAGAAGAATCTAAATCTTCGCCAAAGAAGGTGGCTTGAGTTATTGAAGGATTATGATATGAGTGTTATTTACCATATCGGTAAGGCGAATGTGGTGGCGGATGCTCTTAGTCGGTTGTCTATGGGTAATGTTGCTCAAATTGAGGACGATAGAAAAGATTTGGTTCGAGATGTTCATAGATTGGCCCGGTTAGGTGTTTAGTTAGTGGACTCTACTAAGGGTGGGGTTATGGTTCACAATGTATCTGAATCGTCTTTTGTGGCGGATGTGAAAGCCAAGCAAGATCTTGATCCAACTTTGGTTGAATTGAGAGAAGTGGTACTTAAGAAGTCCGTTGAGACTTTCTCCCAAGGGGGAGATGGTGTACCCAGATATCAAGGTATTTTGTGTGTTCCTAATGTTGATGACTTGAGGGAACATATATTGTCAGAAGCACATAGTTCTCGATATTCCATTCACTCGGGAGCCACTAAGATGTACTGTGATTTGCGGGAGATCTATTGGTAGGAATGGAATGAAGAAGGCTATTGCGGGATTTGTGGCTAAGTGTCCTAATTGTCAACAAGTGAAAGTTAAGCATCATAAACTGGGAGGTTTATCCCAATATATTAGCATTCCTACTTGGAAGTGAGAAGATTTGAATATGGACTTTGTTGTTGGTTTGTCTCGCACTCGGCGACAACATGACTTTATTTGGGTTATAGTAGATCGAATGATGAAATCGTCTCATTTTGTCCCTATTAAGGTTTCTTATTTGGTAAAGGACTATGCTAAGTTGTACTTGAGGGAAATGGTAAAGTTGCATGGAATGCCTTTATCCATTATCTCCAATCGTGGTACTCAATTCACTTCTCAATTTTGGAAATCTTTTAAAAAGGGCCTTGGTACTCAAGTTAAGCTTAGTACGGCCTTTCACCCCCAAACCTATGGGAATGCGGAGCATACTATCCAAAATTTGGAAGATATGTTGAGAGCTTGTGTGATAGATTTCAAGAGTAATTGTGATGATCATTTGCCTTTGATTAAGTTTGCATATAACAATAGTTATCAATCAAGTATTTGTATGGATCCATTTGAGGTGTTGTATGGCAGGAGGTGTAGATATCCTATTGGTTGGTTGAGGTGGATGAAGTTTCCCTAATAGGTATCGAGTTGGTCCATCAGGCTATGGAGAAAGTTTGACTTATTAGAGAACGGTTGAAAATGGCTCAGAGTCGGCAAAAGTCATATGTCGATGTTAGGAGAAGAGATCTTGAGTTTGATGTTTATGATTGGGTTTACTTGAAAATTTCACCCATGAAAGGTGTAATGAGGTTTGGAAAAAAAGGGAAGCTTAGACCCCGTTATGTAGGCCCATATCAGCTTTTGAGTCATATTGGTAGGGTTGCTTATCAACTTGAATTGCCTATTTTATTGGCATCGGTACATCTAGTTTTCCATGTCTCTATGTTGAAGAAATGTGTTGGTGATCCGACATCTATAGTTCCCTTAGAATGTTTGGGAGTTAAGGAGAATCTTTCCTATGAAGAAGCTCCGGTTGAGATTTTAGACCGGCAAGTCAAGAAGTTGCTTCCGTGAAAGTGTTGCGTAGGAATCAGTTAGTTGAGGGTACTACTTGGGAGGCCGAGGCCGATATGATGTCCCGATATCCTCATCTCTTTCCTTCTACTCCTATTCTAGCTTGAGGTATTTGAATTCCTCTTGATTTACTCTTTCGGTGACATGTATCTTAGATATTCCCATCATTTCCTCATTTATGCATGTTCATGAAAAAGCTTAAGTTTGAGAAAATGAGAACTTAATTGAGTTCTACATGTTTATGTTCATTTGAGTATGAGTTGCATAGAGACTTCATGATCTGATGTTTTGAGCATGCTCTAGCTTGGAGTTGCTGTTTCTTCCTTGGATATGTTCATTTATGTGATTGCATCCATGATGGGCCATTAGTTTTGAGTTCTTATCCTTCATGTGATGTCTATATTCCCATTCGAGGATGAATGTTCCCAAGGGGGGATAATGTAACACCTTGGAATTTAAAAGTCTATAAAAATGAGTTAAGAGGGAGGTCACCAACCCTCCATTGAGCCATGGCACCCTTCATGGTGCCCCTCACGGGCCGGGAAGGGCACCATGGCTCGTGGTTAAGTGAACAGTGTCCTCCCCAAGGCAGGCACCTCTCACAAGCACCCAGATAATGCGTGAAGAGCCAAACGAGTTGTGGTGGTAGCCGTGGAGGAGAGATAGAACAAACCCCAAGGAAAGCCTCTTCCCACGAGCCCCTAGACGGCTCTTGAAGGGCCAGAAGGCCCGTGAAGGTGGTGTGACGGGAGGGAAGGACTTCCCTAGACACTGGTCTAGGGACTACGACTGCCCAGACGGCTCGTGTGGGCCTCTATCTGGAGGTTCTCATGTCACGACCCAGGGGTACACCCTAGAAGTGTACTTGACCCCAAAGGGGTCTCATACAAGCCCTTAGCATATCATAACATAAGATAATAGAAAATTACGGAAATTTAAAAACTTTTATCCATACAATCGAAGTCTTTCATAAAAGCAAGAGGAAGTCTTTATTGCACTTTTGTCTCAAAACCATCTAAACTCAACTTGAATTAAAACCTTTGGGACACATCACTTTTATCCATACAATCGAAGTCTTTCATAAAAGCAAGAGGAAGTCTTTATTGCACTTTTGTCTCAAAACCATCTAAACTCAACTTGAATTAAAACCTTTGGGACACATCACATAAAATAGTCTCAACATGAAAATAAAAGACATAAAGGAAATAGTGGGATTTTTCCTCGAAGCTACAAGGACTCACCAAATCTTCAACTCATTTGCTCATTAGAAACCTAGCCTTAAAATTGGAACTCAAATCTCCAAACCCTACATTTGATGAGAATGTAGGCAAAGTATGCGTTAGTACAAAATGTACTAAGTATGTTAGCTAGCATAACATCATAAGAGCATGAGATAAGGGTTAGTCAACATAAGACATAATCCATAAGCATATGAAAGTACTTCATGAAACATCAATTATAAGCATAAGAGACAATATCATAATCATAAGTAAATCTTCAATATAGACATAATGTAAGCATTAGTCAACTCTTAGTCATTCATATCATAATAAGACCATTCTCAAGTAACCTTAAAGCATACTTGTGCAATGCAAGAATATCATCCCATAATACCATCCAAGCCAAGTATCCCTTTTTGGTCATCTTAATCATTGTCAATATCACTTATGAGTCCACAATTTGAACTCGTTTAGGGCTTTATTTTGATCGATTTAGTGTCCTTAAATGCATATTTTGTCTCAATAATTGATGTAAATCCTTAAGTTTCAAGTATTTGAGTTGAGAGACAAAGCATGGACGCTATCAAGCAAAAAAAGAACAAGGTGGCTGAAAGAACGAAGAAATAAAGGCCTGAGGATCGCCTAATTCATTAGGTGAGTCGCCGAATGGCCTTAACCTCGCCCAAAGTTCCAGTATGCTGAGCTTTAAAGGAAAAGATCAAGTTGGGGGTGAAAGGGAGCAGTCGGCGGATAACCGAATAGTTCCGCGAAGCAACACCATATCGCCAAATGATTAAAAACGCGAAGATGCTAAAGGCAAAATCTGAAAAGGGCGGATCGCCGAATGCATCGGAGATCCCGACTAACTACACCGAGTGATCCTTCGCAACACAAATTTTTGAAAACTATAAATACCCATTTAAATCTGTAGCTTAGAATCAATTTGTAGCGAATTATTACTGATTTTTTAGAATATTTCAGTTTGAATTCTTAGAGTTTTTGGGAGACATTGTTCTTAAGCTTTGAAGATTTGAAGGTTAACAATTCCAAGAAATTGGAAGTGGGTCTTGAATAATCTTCATCCTTGAAGTGTTTAAAGACATTTTCTATTGTACCCATTTGATGGAAACACTTTTTGGTATCGATTTCTATCTTTTTTTCATGTCTAGCTAAAACCCCAATTCTTGGGGTGTGATTATGTGAATATGGGTTAAATTTACTGTTGGGTATTGCTCATTGATAGTCTATTTGTTGTTTAAATGTGATTTCATTAAGTAGTTTTGTTTGAACTTAATGGGATTATAGTTGCAAATACGATTTCATCTTCGTGTTTTTAGCCTACTCAAGAGAGAGGTTTTAAAACCAAAACTACTAAATCGATAGTCTGTGGTTATTGGGTCATCGTGGGTTCAGCTCGAGAGAGTGAACCCTAGACCTTATCCCACACATTCAGCTTGAGACAGTTAATGGGCTAAGGCGAAGATTGTGCTTAATTGCTGCAACTCGGTGTTCAAGAGAAATTGAGTTGATTCGGGGTAAGTTATTCGAGAGAAAATTTACCCCCACTAAAGTCAAGCTTAGTAACAAATGCTCAGTAATTTACTAACAATAGCATTTACCTGGTGGTTTATTTTGTCCCATATTCCTATCACATCCCAAGAATCTCGTCTCCCTATCTCGCATCTTTATATTTTTTCTATTTTTGGTTTATTAGGTGAATATAAACCCCCTATTGATAATTGACATTCGTGTCACTATTTGATTTAATAAGTTTGTTTTTGTTAATGTTTGTAGCTATGATTGATTAGAACATAATTTTACTTTTCTATTTAATTCTCGGTTACTAACCATTCCCTTGGGACTCGACCCCAATCCATTCGATTGGGTTATATTACTACACGCGATCGTTAATACTTGAATTAGAAGTCGTATCTTTGATTACATCAAACATCAAAATGGCGCCGCTGCCGAGGAGTGGTGTTAATTGAGAATTTTTAGTTAAGTTGAATTTTGTTCTTGTTAGTTATAGTTCTACTTAATTTTTAGCTTTGTTTTACTTGTTTGTGTTGAAAACATGAAGTATGAGCATGAACGGCAGCAATGGCAGCCAAGTAGGTCATCAAGACAACATCAGAAATCTCTACGATGTCAACGAACCTCATGCTAATTACCCCCATCTCATGGACGGTATTTGTGTCATTCGCTTACCTCCGGCCGAAGGGAATGCGGTGTTCCACATCACGAGTACCATGTTGCAACTCTTGCAACAAAAATGGGTTTTTCAGTGGTTTGGCTCATGAGGATCCCCATAAGCACATTAGAAACTTTGTGCATGTATGCGAACCATTCTCCTTCAAGAATATCTCCCAAGAATCGGTCTGGTTGAGGTTGTTCCCGTTCTCATTGTTGGGTGAGGCATGCAAGTGGTTGGCTGAATTGCCACATGAATCAATCACTTCATGGGAGGAGTTGACCACCGCATTTCAAGTGCGATTTTTCCATCCCTCGAAGATGACGACTCTTCGGGACAGCATTCAGAGCTTCAAGCATCTAGAAGGCGAGCCTATCCATGAAACTTGACTGCGATTCAAAAAGTTGGTGCTTCAATGCCCAACCCATGGCTTGCCTGTGACGTGTTGTTGCAGTATTTTTACCGGAGTCTGGATTCGATAAATAAGGGTGTTGCTGACCAACTCCCTCCGAGAGGTTTGATGCAACAACCTTATGTGATAGCTGCTCAGCTCTTGGATGGCATGACTACCATAAACAGGGTGTGGTATACCCATGAAAATCAGGTCTTACCTCTCACGTTCAAGTTAACTAAGGAACCAATGGAGAAAGACCAAGAGAGGGACCAAAACATGGCCAAGATCATGACACAACTTGATATTTTGTCTAAAAGTGTCATAGGAGCTGGTGCTCAAGTGTCAATGCCGTGGGTGTCGAGTGTGCTAACCCAGATGAGTCCAAGTTTGAAGCCCTGTCTAATGAAGAGGTAAATTTCCTAGCCAACCAAGGTGGTGGCTATCATTCAAACTACCCGGGGCAGGGTGGTAACCAAGGTTAGGCTAGGGATGAAGGTTGGAAAGATCGAGATCATGAATGGAGGGACCGTAATCCGAATTGGAAGGATAGGGAGAATGATAGGTATGTGCCTCCCCACAAACGCCAAAAGCCAAAAGATCCAGAAGGTGGTCGGTCTGAGGATATGCTCTCTCGTATCCTCAACAAATTTAAAGGTTTAGACAAGATTTTAAAGGAAATGAAAGAAGATGTGTCTACCCTTAGCCAGACCGTCACCTCACATTCAGTGTCGATCAAGCAGTTGGAGACCCAAATGGGTCATATATCATTTCATCTCAACCCGAGACAGCAGAGGGGTTTGCCTAGTGATACTAAGGCTAACCCCAAGAATGAGGTTTGAAGGTGGACTTGCGACATGCTGCGACGTTAGCTAAGGCGCTGCTTAGGAGGCAACCCAAGACCCTTCTTTGCTTTATTTTGTTTTGATAAAATAATGGTGTGTTGATTGTGTAGGTGGAAGTGTGGAAAGTGTTCGAAAAGTGCAGATTGGCGAGCATCATGTCCATTTAGCGAATCACTGAAGAGGTCAGCGACCCCGACCTAAACCGCCGATAGACTCAAGACAATTTTACATTGGAGTCCGTAAAACTCAGTGAGCCAAGGAAATTATTGGCAATTTGCCGATTATGTCGGCGATCCCAACGGAGACCGCCGTTTAAACTACCACAATAACTGGAGGTCTTGTAATGATCGGCGAGGTGAATGACTACTCACCGTGTCACCGAGTAGCTCGATGAGCACAACTAGTGTCATCGAATGGGCATGAACTGGACGGTTTTTCAAGCCAAAGGTTTAAAAATCTCAAATTCATTCACTTTCCCTCACTTTTTATCCTCCCAAACTCACACCTGCACTCTAGTTTCTATATTTCTTGCATTTTTAGAGTATTTTATTTGTTGATTGGTGCTCGGATTGTGGATTACTTTGCCGCCTAGCATTTCAATTTTCACTAATCGGAATCAAAGGTTGGTTTTCCGAACTCCGAGATTATTTTATCGAAGTTGTACTCATTTTCTATGATCTTATCATGTAGTCATGTGATGGGCCTCTCTGATTGAATTAGTTTGTTTGAATGTCTGATTTATTTTGATAATCTTGCCCGCAATGTTTTAATTGTCGCAATTCCGTAGTCTTGTGCTTAAAATAAAGTAATTTCGTGGGTTTATGCTTGGGTGTTATGGGTCTGAGCTTAATTTAACTAGTGCATGCTTTGATTTTGTTTTCGGGGGTGCGGGGTTGAATTCGAGAAGTTAAGTTGAAAATAGGCACGTTGGGCCGTTTGGTGAGCTGGGTCGAGCTCGTCGAACCACTCGGCGGTTCGCTTAATGTCCCCATCTCGTCTATAATGTCATGCTAAATGTGTTGTTGGAGTCTGTAACTTTCGGCAAGAAGCCTGAGGTCGCCGAAGGAACTCAGCGACTCGCCGAAAGTCTTCATGATCGCCCTTTGTCTGCACCCTTGAACCCCTCTTACACAGTAACTTTTGGCGGGCTAACCCAGTTCACCGAAGCAATTCAGCGACCCGCCAACTGTTTCGGCAGTCTGTCTACACCTAATTCTCTGTGTGTTCGTTTGGATATTTTCTAACTTCTCCTCGAGGTTTTGCAGACACGACTAGATCAAAAGCAGCTGAAAGAATAATACCAGAGCAAGAGAATGCTAAAGGGATTACAATAAATGAGGATGTAGCTATATCCAAAGGCAAAGCTACGAAACTTCCCACAACGGGTGGGAAAGGCAAGGGCAAAAAGTCCATTTATAATAGGAAGATCACTATCAGAGACCCTAATATTCCTTCATGAGCTCGGGGATTTTGTGCAGCTATGCATGTCTTTCTAGAGGACTCACACGTGACAGCCCCTAGTGGATCTGGCACTACCGTTCCTCCTGAGGTAATCTCGAGCACTGATGCTCAGACTCAAAGTGATGCATCGGGCACTGATGCCCAAACGGATGGAGCGACTGTGTAGACAGGACCCTCTCTTTACCTCCATCTCTGCCTTACTTTATTTCGACATGTGGATGTTTATATTTGCATTTGAGGACAAATGTTATTATTTGTGGTGGGGTGAGGCCCCTCTTTTGTGACTCCGTTTTGTTTAGATATTTAGGCTATGAGCTAAATTCGTGTTATACACTACTTTTTGCGGAAGGTTTGAGCTTGTAGCTCCTTGCTTTTAATTGTAAATGATTTTTTACCCTTCCGAAAAAAAATTTCCACCTCTTGTATGTGTTGAATGTGGTTGTTCTCTTGCAAATTTGAGTACCGGTTTTGATCAATACCAATGACTCGAATAGTGCTCATAATCGAACATAAATGAATGCGCGGCTACAACGAGGCCAATTGAAGTTGCATAGACAATATGTGAACTCTTTGCATCTCGTTGTGACTAGCCAATTATCAAATCGAGTCTCTTGTGATGAACATTGCACACTAGCGAAAGTGCGGAGTCTTATTTGACTCTGGTGTCAATGCCTTGTGTGATGAGCTTATCGTGAACCATGCATGATGACACCTAGAATTTGCCCCGTTGGTCCGTTTTACTAAGTGATGCAATTTCTTGAGATGATGTTAGGCAACTTTAAAGAGTGTGAACCAATTTAAAAGTCTACCTCTTTTGCGGCTTACCTTGTGAGTGTGTGAACCTCTTTTGAGCACCCTTTGAACCTTAACCTTTTCTTGAAAGAAACTTGATAACATTGCTACATTTTATTGACCAATTACCCATAATCCTCATGATCTGTGGTTTGTTTGAATAGCCAACTTAGGCCAAAAACCTAAGTTAGGGGTGTGGCGAAAAGAGAAGGCAAATCAAGTAAATGCAAAGAAGTCGCTTGTGCCCATGTTTTGAGAAAAATGGAACCCCTCCATATAAATAAAAAAGAGAGAGAGAAAAAAGAAGAAAAGATTGAACAAGAAAAAGTTGTGAAATACAAAGAAAATGGGGTTTCCAATGACTCATGGAAGATGAATAAGAGGTGACTTTTGAGCTTGAATGAAATTGATAAAGAAAAGGAAGGTGTTGTTCACATCACATTTCATGAGGATTTTTAGCCTATAAGCCTAAATGATCATACCATTACACGCAGCCCCGTTTCAAGCCTTGAAAATACCTTTTTGATCTTGAATGAGCTGAAGCAAAATTCGATGGGAAAATAAGGGCAAACCTATGGGTGAAATCATGCATTATGTTCATCTTTCTGAGTGAGCGTTGCATTTGATTCCGAAACTTTAATTGATTGAACCATTGAGTGAATATGGAATCATTCTTTTTGTGAGGGCATTTGAATACCTTTGTTGAGCTTGAACTTGCATTTGAAGCAAGTATAGTGGGCTTGAGATTCTTTGGTAATGGTGAGTCACAACTTGAATCTTTGAAGTGCACAATTGATCCTTGCACAAGTAAGTTGAGACTTTTTGTGTGCATTCATGATTGAGTCTTATGTAGCACTGTTTGAGACATCCTTTTTGAACTACTGAACTTGAGTTTTACTTGAGGACAAGCAAAACTTTAAGTTGGGGGGTGTTGGATGACTCCACAATTTGGACTCATTCAGGGCTTTATTTTGATCGATTTAGTGTCCTTAAATGAATATTTTGTCTCAATAATTGATGTAAATCCTTAAGTTTCAAGTATTTTAGTTGAGAGACAAAGGATGGACACTATCAAGCAAAAAAAGAACAAGGCGACTGAAAGAACAAAGAAATGAAGGCCTGAGGATCGCCTAATGCATTAGGCGAGTCACCGAATGGCCTTAACCTCGCCCAAAGTTCTAGTGTGTTGAGCCTTGAAGGAAAAGATCAAGTTGGCGATGAAAGGGAGCAGTCAGCTCGTCGCCGAACAGTTTCGCGAAGCAACACCATATCGCCCAATGATTCAAAATGTGAAGATGCTAAAGGCAAAATCTGAAAGGCGATGAACCAGACCAAAGGGCGGATCGCCGAGTGCATCATTGGGACCACTCGATGTACAAATTTTCGAAAACTATAAATACCCATTTAAATTTGTAGCTTTAGTATCAAGTTGTAGCGAATTATTACTGATTTTTTAGAATATTCAGCTTGAGTTCTTAGAGTTTTTGGGAGACATTGTTCTTGAGCTTGAAGGTTTTGAAGGTTTTCAACTCCAAGAAATTGGAAGTGGGTCTTGAAGAATCTTTATCCTTGACGTGTTTAAAGACATTTTCTATAATACCCATTTGATGGAAACACTTTTTGGTATCGATTTCTATCTTTTTTTCATGTCTAGCTAAAACCCCAATTCTTGGGGTGTGATTATGTGAATATGGGTTAAAGCTTGCTCGAGAGAGAGGTTTTAAAACCAAAACTATTAAATCGATAGCATGTGGTTATTGGGTCGTCGTGGGTTTAGCTCGAGAGAGTGAACCTTAGACCTTCTCCCACACATTCAGCTCGAGAGAGTGAATGGGCGAAGGCGAAGGTTGTGCTTAATTACTGCAACTCGGTGTTCGAGAGAAACTGAGTTGATTTGGGGTAAGTTGTTCGAGAGAAAATTTACCCCCACTAAAGTCTAGCTTAGTTACAAATGTTCAGCAATTTACTATCAATAGCATTTACCCGGTGGTTTATTTTGGCCCATATTCCTATCACATCCCAAGAATCTCGTCTCCCTATCTCGCATCTTTAAATTTTTGCAATTTTTGGTTTATTAGGTGAATACAAACCCCCTATTGATAATTGACATTCGTGTCACTTTTTGATTTAATAAGTTTGTTTTCGTTAATGTTTATAGCTATGATTGATTAGAACATAATTTTACTTTTCTATTTAATTCTTGATTACTAACCGCTCCCTTAGGACTCGACCCCAACCCACTTCGGTTGGGTTATATTACTACATGCAATCGTTGACACTTGAATTGGAAGTTGTGTCTTTGATTACGTCAAACATCAATCACTAGTCTAGCCTTAGACTCTCATAAGTAGCTTCAAGTCATACTTGTGCAATGTATGAGTAAGACCCCATAATCCTACTCACACTAAGTACCACCTTAGGCCATCACACTAATCACCTTAGGATCTCATCCTTTAGCTTAACTCTCATAACCAAGGGAATCTCTCACCTTTAGTCAATACTAACAAGGAAGGCAACTATAGCACAATCCTATCTAAGCATACATCATATAAGAGAACACTTTCTTTAATAACCTTAAGTCATACTTGTGCAATGCACGAATGGCATCCCATAATACCATTCATACTAAGTACCACTTTTAGGTCCTCATACTCATACTTCTTAGTTGGAAACTAGTCCCTCTCTTTAACCCTTAGAACCCTATGAGGTACTTCCTTAAGCACATCTTAGCTCATTATTAGGTTGAACCCTATGAGATACTTCTTTAAGCATGTCGAAGTTCATTATTAATATGGATCCTATGAGATACTTCTTTAAGCATATCTAAGTCTATTTATGCTTTTAAACAGTATGAGGTACTTCTTTAAGTAAGTCTTAGTTCATTGGATACGGAGATTGCAACCCTAACACCACTAGGTGAAGGCTTACACCTCATGAGACCTAACTTTGGGAAAACCCACACTCTACTATGTAAGAGTTCCCCCTTTAACTTGGATAGTCCTCACATCAACTAGGTGTGGTTATCCTTTCAACTTGGAGTCCGGACCCTATCTTGTGTGACACTCCATCTCATTGTCAGTATCCACTTGGGGCCAAGCATACACCCCAAGATTTACTATTAAGCCTTGCTTAACATTCATGTCTCATGGAAGAATGTCCTTGACAATCCATCCATGTTCAAGTGATCTTATCACTTTATACATTCAAGCACATATAAGGTACGTTAGGTGAGTATAGGTCTTTCACCACAATTCTACCTACTAGACTTCTATGCATCACATTAACTTTACTCTCAAAGCCCTAGTGATTCAAAATTCATGACTACAAGGCCTACTCTCAAAGCTTTCCTTCTTACTCTGTTCATTCATCCCTAAATTTCAAGGTATTATTATCACATTCTTCATTACTAAGTGATTCTAGTCAAAAATTCATCATAAAGGTTCATTATCAAGCTTTACTAGTCCTAATCCATCATATATACTAAAATCTAGTTCAATTCATGTTTACATGTTTCTATTCTTGAACAATTACTACTCATAACATCAATTCTAGAAGATCACCTATGAATCCTCAATTTCACCTCTCATGGCATAAACCCACATAATTCAAATTCATCAATTAGACTACGGTTAACCATGGAAAACATGTAATATTATCAAATTATCATGAATCAATACTAAAACAATCATAATCAAGTACTATCCACTCAATTGGAATCATACTTCAACACTGCCCACATTGTAGGAAGAAACCCTAGCTAGAATTGGGTTTTGTCTTCACAATTGGGGGAAATCTAGGGGGCTATATGGATGGAAGGATCCATAGATGAATAAGCTAACATACCTTTATTAAAATCCCTCACCAAGCTTGCATCAATGAAAGAATTCTGCCCTAGCTTCGTTCTCTTCTTCTTCTTCTTTACTTCTAGAGAGAAAATTTCTTGGAGGGAATTGGGTTTGTTTTGGGTCTTGAAATTATGTCTAGGATCCATGTATTTAGGGGTCTATTAGGTTTATATAGGTTTTATAATAACTAATTAACCGACCTCACTTAACCCCTAACTAATAATGAATTAACCCCTCAGTCCCAACTTAAAATAATTACACTTCAAATCTGCCCCCACCCACGAGACCACGCCCACTGACCGTGGGTTGGTCCACGGACCATACTAGTCATTCATGGGTGATGTTGTAGGGCTCAATCATGTAGGGGAAGCAAGGCCTTGACCCACGACCCCTTCCCATGAGGCATGGGTCCATCTACTGGCCACAGATGCCCTTCATGGGAGACTGCTTTTTGACAGCTTTTGGGGGTGTTTTTTGGGTACTCCTCAAGGACCCTTTGGTTGGTCCTTGGGGTATCATACCTTGACGTCCTATTCCAAAAACCCTCACATAACGTTCTAGAACTCTCTAGTTTAACTTACTAGTTTTCGGGGTATTACATCGCATCAGTTGTATGTCAGGGGCAGTTGGGTCTTTTCATAATTATTTTATATTGATACTATGTCGTCTTACCCTTACCTAGAAACCCTATATAAGTGATTTTAACCCCAAATTCAACCCATTCAAGTCATTCTCTTAAATTTACCAAAGAAGATCAAGTTCTTCATCTCCAAAATATTTTTCTCTCTAGAAAACTTAAAGAAAAAGGGTTCAACCTAGGGTTTCAAGGCAAGTCTCCAATTCCACCATTGAAGGCAAGCTTTTGGTATTAAGGTATGATAGTTTTCATCCATGGGTTCTGTGGCTCCCAATTGCACACGCAAGTGTACGTAGTCGCGCAAGTAATATATTAGCTCTTAAAAGAACCGGATTATCGAACCCAAAGGACTTGTCAATTAACTATTTACTAAATTATACTAGTCTAATTATTTATTTAAGAGTGCAAAAAGTATTTGATTTTTATTTATAAAGAAAAGAATGCATGAATTAAATAATAAAATTACTTACAATGGTTGGAAAATTCCAGGGCTGCAGCATGCACTGAATCTCATGTATCATATTCTTGGCTTAGAACTAATTTTAGTTGTCAAGTTACTGGTTTACAGGGTTAATTGTATGAGTAGGGTCTCTCGACCTCTAGTCGCCTACTCCAGTTAGTTGTATAACTACATCTATGAGCGGGGATAAACAGGCCTAACTGGTGAGTATTTATATTTTATCATGTTTTGTAACCAAGCAAGTTGTTCGTCCTGGCGTCACTCTTAAACACAAATCAACTCAACTCAATGGATGATTGAGCTTTCTATATTCTCTGGTCTATCTACCCTCTCCTCTCTCGATTTTAAGAATAGACAATAGTTTATCTTATGGTGATCAAGCATAAAATACTAAAACAAGAATATAGAAGTAACTTATAATGACAACCAAGAATTAATTCAAGAACCTTAAATAATCAACATTCAATCTATAACTACATCCCAGAACAAAGGCGTTTAGCCACTAATTTCTAAGAAAAGAAAAGAACCCTAAAAAGTATTGACAACTTTATACTTTGATGCCCTCTGATTGATCTCCCCATATGATTGATCCCCCAAAATAATTATTTTTATGGACTAGTTATAGAGGTAGAAAACCCTAAAAAAAAAAATGAGTCCATAACAAATTGGGGGATCAAAACCAAAAGGAATTAGAATTATGTACGCCGAACCGCCTCAAAATTTGAGGGCGCCTTGATTAATTGCCACGTGGCAGCATGCATCCTTTGCCGTTCGCAATTGCACTTCTTATATATTCTATATATTATTTTATTGAATTTAATTTATTAAGTTGTCTGCTTGATTTCCTTCTTCAACTTTTCATCTTTAATTCGTTTTAGCTCCGAACTTCTTCAACTTTACACCAATTTACTCATACAAATAAAATACACTATTTAGCACAATCCATAAAATTCATGCTAATAAAGGGAAGATATAAATAATAAATGTGAGGCAAATAATGATTAAAAATATATATTTTTGGCCTCACATCAACACCCACACTTAAACTTTTGTTCGTCCTCGAGTAAGCATTAAAGTTCATCTCAAATAAATCATACTAGAAATGTCATCACTTTGGTTAATACAAACAATTAGGTCATATATCAATTCCAAAACATCAAGTACAATTCTCAATCATTATGTAAGACATCCAAATAAACAACAAACCTCTAACCTCCTAACCTCAAGGAAAGACTTTGAACTCATCAAATTTAAGCTTGCTCAACTACTCTCATCAAAGAAAGTTAATAAAATCACATATCCATCATGAAACAAGTACCCTCACAAAAAGAAATAGTCCACACACTCAATTCAAAAGATTGAATATAAATTAAAGACTTAGCATCAAAGAACAACTCTCACACTTACAACTAAAATTCACATGTATGCACAAAGAACCATAGGCTTGCCCATTATGTACATATCCACTAATTAAGCATGCTTGAATAGAATCAAATAGGACTTTAACGGGTTGTAATGTAGGCTAGGGGACACGCAGGAAAACTATATAATAGTGACTGACACTTCCTTAAGCACTTTGCACTTTAAGACTTCATCACCCATTATTTTCTTCTCTTTATTTTTCAACCCTCTCTTCAACAATTATTTCACAAGTAATTCTCATCATCTCAAGAATGCTTCAATCTTTTTTTTTAAAAAGTTTTCCTTTATAATAGTCACCCTCAACTTACGTATTATACATGCGCTAAGGTGCACGATGTCCTTGGAAGGACCAAGTCCATCATCAAGGTAACTTCTTTTGTTCATGTCACATTCTTTTGTTCTTCTCTTTATTTTTATGACACATTTTTTGCAAAGAGGGCTTTTTAAACACTTTGTAGCTATCATTGATTACCTTTTTACTCAACCATCCCTTTTTCTTCAGAATTAACAATTAGAATAAGTCTATGTTATACTGCTCAAGGAAACAAGGTGCAAAAACTAGGGATTCAACAAAAGAGTTAAGGGCAAAATATGGCTACCAACAAAAGGCTACAGGCTCAAAAGGGTTAACTAGTGATAAAATATCTGAAAAGGCTAAAATTTATCAGACAAATAAAAAAAAACTTATTATCATCTCCTAAACAAAGCAACATTTTTTTATTTCGCTTCAATAACATACAGGGCAAGTTCTAAAGGCTATAGTGACTTTTAGAAAAAATCTTCACTTCTTGAATCTCTATCGTGTGTCCTTGGTTCAATTTGATTCTTATCACTTTATCCATTCACTCTCACTCATCGGATAATGTAATAACTCATGGGTCCCGGACTGAGAGACAGCGGGTGTGTATCGTTAGGTCAGACATGTATCACTATACTTGACATTGCATTTCATTGCATTGCATATCTTTATCATTTTTTAACTTGTGAGTGCCTTTTTGTGGAACTTGTGATTGGTGAACCTGATCTTGTGTGTTGCTGACCTGTATTGTTGGAGTGAAGTGGTTGAACTATATGCTATGTAAATTACGAACTATTGGTTGGACTGGTTTTTATGCAGTGGAGGTTCGGTTGGGGTGTAAGGAGTACCTGTATTCTATATCCTTAGCTTGTGTTTAGGAGTTTGCTTGTTGAGTACCGTGTGGTTTGGTACTCACCCCTTGCTTCTACATTTTTTTAGGTTACTTGCTCGGATCTTCGTAATACTCTTTATTCTCTCCTTATCTGAGGTTTCCTGTGGAGATTTGTGAGGTAATTGTTTATCATCTCAGTGGACTTTCTCAATCATATTTATGATGTTGTTCTATTCTAGAAACAATGTTATGTGAGACTTGTATCTTTCTTTCGATTCAATTGTAATACTTTAGAGGCTTGTGCACGTGACAATCAGGTTTTTGGGATTTAGCTAAGTTGACTTGCTATTCGTATTAATACTTGTTATTAAACTTTCAATTATAGCTTATTTCCGCACTTTACCGTATTAGTTGGGTATTAGGCTGACTTGTCTTGGTGGGATAAGACGAGTGTCATCACGTTTATTTTTGGGTCGTGACATAAATCAGTATATATTGATTTAGTATCAGTTAAGCGAAAATTATCAGCCTCAATGAATGGGCGGTATGGGCTGTAAATTTTTTTGAAAGAATGGGTATTTCTTGAATTACTTTGGATTGATGTATGATGAACATATAATTATTTTGGGTTTTATGGCCCATTTATGTAGTTTCCCAAAAAAAAAAAAGGAAAAGTTATGCAGAATATTCATTTATAAATTTTATTTACCATGTGTTTAGCCCCATTTTCAATAATTACTTAATATGGTCATTCGGCCTTATTGATTTCCAAAAAAACAGTCACCCGCTTCTGGGTCGTCTTCTTCAGCAGTGTTCTTCATATTCTTCTTTGTTGTTCTTCATCATCTTCTTCTTTTGCTCCTTTCTCCTCCTCATTCTCCTTCCGCCTTCTGCTTCACCATTTTTCTTAGTCTTCTCTATCTTTTTTTAGCAAATTATATATCAAAAATTGAAATATTGAAAGGATCGTATATCTAAAATCTGAAACTATTTCGAGGTGATTTTGAGTTGATCGAAATTAAATAATCAATTGTATACTTCATTTATAGTCGAACGATATTCAATTTTTTGAGTGTATCATAATATATTATCAATGTATAGTTCATTATAATTAAACGATTTCAGTTTTTTTAAGTGTATCATAATGTGTAGTCAGTATATAGCTCATCTATATGTAACTATATTGTATAGTCTATGCATAGTTTCGATAACTTTTGACAAACTATATTGTATAGTCAATATATACTTTCTATGACTTTTAGCTATTTTTTATGTAAATAAAACATGATTATATTTATTGTAAACTAATTACTTTATTGTATATATTTGAAATTGTCCCAAAAAAACTGGACTCTACAAATAGCTGATTTTATATTCTTATTCGTTACTGTCACGAAAATACTACAGATAAATGTAAAAAATTTAAACCGGCTCCTGTAAAAAAGCACTACTTTCCTTGCGTCAACCCAACCCCACAGCGCCTCGTTACCGTCACTAAAAGAAATATCCCAACTATTACGAAATTTTACTGAAAACAGAATACATCTGCTATGTTCGATTACAAATTCAACAATTACGTTTTACATGAGAAGAGAAAACACTAAAATTCCCAAAAGGAACAGAAAAGACACCCCATGAAACCTGAAAAGTTCTACGTCAACAGTTATCATAAAGCTCGAAACGAAGAATAAACCAGATTAGCTATGATTGTGCCTGCTAAAAAGAATGATAAAAATTCCAACCAAGAAATAACAGCAACTGCATACAACAACATATCATGAAGACAATCGCATAGGAACCACAAAAAAAAAAAAAAAAAGTATGTAACATAATTATACCCTCAGGGAAATGAACCTAGAAACAATTACAAAACTGGAGATAAAGCACCTTAACCGACCCCAGCAAATCAATGCAAGATGCAAAATTAATGCATCTCTTTGGTCCTGAATAATAAAAATTTCCCCCTTTCTGCCTAACTACAAAAAAAATGCCTCTTCTAAAAGAATATTACAAAGGAGATATCAACACCCTATGACACACAACAGAACAATTATTTTATCAAAGCCTCCACTTGTGTCCATGAGTCAACAACTGCATGGTAAGTGACAAAAATACAAGGGCAACAACCCTAAACAAAAAGCAAAAGAACACCAGTATATTGAACACCATCATATTAGTAAGGACCCATGGGTGGCATGCCAAATGGAGGCATGGGAGGCATTCCCATCCCACCCATTTGAGGAGGTGCCGCAGCAAAACCTCCTCCCATACCTGGCATTGGTGGGGCAGGCAAAGCCAATGGCAGCAGCTGTGCATACATATTCTGCAATGAACCAGTAAATATTATTAGCAAAGCGTTTGTTGGACATCAACAGATTGAAGAGATTGTCAATTTTACCACAAGAAGGGTGTATGTACGTGTCAATTGTTAATATATTACAAAGATCCATGCAATTTCAGTAATAAATTCCAGGTCAATATAAGGAAATAAATACATCTAGTTGTAACCATGGTTAGGTTCGCTATGTACGTACCTGTTGCTTCATAACATCCTTCTCTTCATTCTCTCTGGCTTTTGCTTCACTTTGAGCTTCAATCTTATCTTTTACTAGCTCATCAACCTTGCCAGTGTATTCACGGATAAACTGAGAGAGAGAAAGCCAAGTTAAACAGTGACTGCTGATGGCAGCATGGAATAAGACTATTAAGAAGCATCCCGATGGACGAAACCAAAAATGACATGATTAAAAGAGAAGTAAAACAGAGAAGAAATGATGAAAAAACACGAGCAAAGAGCTGTAAGCCGCATACACAAATAAAAAAGGTTAATGCAAAGTTATCTTAATTTTATGAAATTTCATAGAGCAACAGAAAAATGGGAAAAAAAATAAGAATTATCTTGTCCCAGATAGGCAAATCTTCAAACAGCAGCAGACTCTCAACATTGAGGGTGTACTGGATTAAGATTTTTCTGTTATGGTCTAACAGTTCATTTTGGAAAAACCTTTCTTGCAATAAACACAGATAGACCAAAATGGCCTCATCAGAACCTTGCGGAGAAGTTATGCTTTAAAGAGCATAGCAAATATCACAAGGCAATATGAATTGCATATGGAAGAGACAACATGAGTGCTTTAACCACACTGCCTAAACGGGAAAAAAAGACTTCGTGAGAAGCTGGACTATAGCAATAAAAGGTTCACGATAAATAGGTCTACCAGAGGAAAGGACACAACAAATCCAACTGACAAGGGTGTCTTTTTTATTACTTCATCCCATTTTATGTTGCACCCTTTCCTTTTTAGTCCATCCCAAAAAGAATGTCACATTACTATAAGTAGAAACAATTTAACTTTAAATACCCCTTTACCCTTAGTGAAATCATTCTCAACCACACAAATATCTAATAATTGTTTTAGACCACAAGTTCCAAAAGTCTTCCTTTTTTTCTTCAACACCATGTTATGTCAAATCGCGCCACATTAAATGGGATGGAGCGAGTAGCAGATATGCAAAAGCGCACACATACAGAATCAGGGTGGAGGTTCAGATAGTTGGTTACCTGTAACAGGTAAGGGAATGCAAAGTCAATCATATTATTCATCCAGGCAAGCTCAAGGGCAACATCTGGCCGGACCAAATCATAACAAACAAACAGGCATGATGCGAAGCATTCTTTCTTTCCCTGCAAAAACAAGCATCAACGGTTAGCAGCTCAATTCCATTTCCCCCTAAAGCTTTAACAACGATAAAAAGTAAAAAATCAAATAAAAGGTTAAAAGTAAGATTCAGAAAATTTTAGATGTCACTGTATTAGAAGTTCACTAGCATTTAACAATGCACAGATAAACAGGGCAATCCACCTCGGACTTTGTCAGACCAACAAATATCATTTCCAGCCAAATTATTTTGTAGCCTCCTTACAACCCCCATCCATAAAACAAATTATGCATATAGTAACAAAAAACTTTCAGTCGTATCTGTCAATGCTTTAAAGTGTACCAACTTTTTTACTTTTTTTCTTGGGTATGTTGCATTTAATCTTAGAGAGTGTGGGTGTTCTCTGACACCCACAAATACTCAGAAAACCAAGACAACCCATTCCTACTCGCATGTCACAATAATTTAATTATGAAGCCGACATATGACGGAGCAAGTATTAACTTATTTTCCACAATCACTGAGTTTACCTCTTTAAGAGCTTGTAAAAAGGAAGAAACATAGATGATTCTTAAAATTAAAGCCATATACCTGTTCGATGAAGTAAACAAGCAACTCCTCTGCAAGTTCGCGATCTCCAGATTGTGAGGCTGTCTCCATAGCATCTTTGTAGAGATTATCTTTCTTTGACAAAGCAATAGATTGCTTCCACCTACCAGCTTTCTTATAGATAGAAGCAGCAACACGTCTCATCTCAAGAAGCTCATGCTTCTCTATCTGCTCGGAAAACAAGAAAAGTGGAAATAGTTATGAGACATTATAAACACAGAAAGATAACTTTAGAAGAACAAGAACTAGCCTCCACCTTCTGAGCAAGGCCTATCTGATCGAAGTTATCATGCAACTCAATTGATTCACGTAGTCTATCATAGTCTTCTTCCTCAACATAAATTTCGTTAAGTGCCTCATTCACCGCAGAAACATTGTTGCTCTGAACAGCAATCATGTAAGGCTTGACTAGGCGAATGTGACCAGCCTGATGTCAGTCCAACAAAGAAACCAAATGGTTTAGAAAGAAGAATATTTATCACAAAATATAATCCAAACAATTTCTCAAGCCAAGAGGTTTGATAATAAGTATAGACCTTTCTCATTATGTCCACAACACGTGTGTGATCTACTCTAAGTGCAAGAACATTTAGAAGGTCATTAATGAGATCAGGATGCTCTTGCAAATAAAAGTGGACGGCCTTGTAATAAAGCTCCACATTAGCAACTTTGACAACAATGTCTTTGAACTGCATATGATCCCAGGCATCTGGAGAATGATTCATAACAGTGGTGGCAGCATTATCAAATTCATCATATTGGATGTACAAATATGTGAGTTCCTTCCAGTGTTGCTGCTCATCACAGGCACGAATAAGCTTGGGAATGTTGAGTCTGGTGGAGAATAATTTAATGTGCTCCATGAGCTTCTCGTGACGATATCTGGCATATAAAACACCAAGTTCTGTGAAGATACCCATATGTGCACGCTCCAAACCCAACCCACTCTCCATAAGAGAGATTAATTCATTAAAACATCCTCTATTTTGGTAATATTCACTAACTTCCTCCAAGTCATCCACCTACAAAAGTAAAAAGAGATGATGCAAATCAAGAGTAGCCCAGAAGATCAACTTAGATGCAAATGAAGACAATAGAAGTACCAACAATATCTGCTCAATAATAACTCGTAAAACACAGAGTAGATACCTGCACTATAATGTTAAGCCCACAAATTTGAGCCAAACGGAACTCCTCAGCATCGACGCAAGCAAAGCAGACGTCTTTCCATGTCTTCGCACTATTTGCCTTGCGTGCTGCATCAACAGCACCTTGAAATTGATTTAACTTCACAAGTGTGCTGGCCAACTTGGCCCAGTTAGAAATGAAAGCAAATATGATCTTTGCAGCCTCATATAAGCCTTCATCAAACAACTTGTCACCAACATTAGGTAGATTAGCAACATTGGGCATGAGAATAAACTCTTCAATGTCACCCAATCGATCAATTTTAGCATATGCATAAATGAGTTCACTGTCAACTTTGGGCTCCTTTGTCTTCTGCCTTACCATCAGGAGATACTTCACCAGGTCATGGTAAACATCTGCATCCTCTGCAGCACTAATAACATCCAAAAAGTGGGTGGCGTCATCTGCACGAATAAACGACTCAATAGCATCACTCACTAATCCTTCTCTTAGTTGAGTTTTAGCCACTTGACTCCAAACAGCATCTTCTTCAACTCGGAACGCAAACTCCACAGCCCGGTTAATATCACGAATGTTGTCAAGCAGAACATTAACAGCCTGGACATTCAAGTTGAACTTCTTGAAGATTGCAAAAGCTTCTTCATAAAGTTGCGCTTCGACAGCAACCTCCCCTACTGCAGGTCCATCAAAATTATCAAGTCTATTGATATAGTCCATTACTCTGGATGGATCAGCTTTGATGGCCGTCAGAATAAGCAAATTCTGCAGATTAAAGTTCCCACTGAATGCAGAATTCTGGAGCACAATCTTTTCAAGAAGTTCAATCAGTTCATGGGGAAGATCAGCAGTCATGAAAGCTTTAACAGCTGCAGAAACTTGCTCAGGGCTCTTGCTTTCAGGCAGAGCAGTGGAAACAACTTGATCAATAAGCTGCCTTCTAAACTCATTTTCAGGGTTAAGAACTTTCTCCCAAATATCACCATCCATCCTCTCAACCACATACCTGAAAACAATTATAACATGACAGTTTACTCCACTGATAGACATCTGATGAACTAGTTATTATCACAAACCCAGTGAATAACTAACCTTGCTTGAAGTTTGAACAAAGAGTTCTTGTTTGTCACATTAATAAGTTCATCATCACATTGACCTCTCCTATATGCAACAACAGCAAGGGTAGGATCACGCTTTTCACAATATTTACCAACAACGCGTGAGTCATAGTATGGATTGGTTGTGAGGAAATGCTCTGGGTTGTTATTGCTATCTATGATGATCTTTCCCAGAGCATTGTGTACATGCACATCTTGACTTCCTTCACTTACAAGATGCTCCAAAAACTGTGTCAGCAAGCGGAGTCGATTCCTGAGAACCAATTGGGTTAAAGGCTTAACACACTAAAAGTTGGTAACAAACACTTTTGAAGCAATTCTACAAGGATAAACAAAGACCTTTTTTCACATTCTTCCACTAGGGGCTCAACTGGAAGCAGAGAACGCACAGATAGGATCAATCCCTTAATAAAATCCTCGGGACACTCATCATCTAAAAGCTGCCCTACGACTAAAGGTGCATTTCCTGGATTGACCTGTTCCATAGAAGATAAAAGGCTTGTCATTTCCCACTTGCAAATACTTCCATAAAACAAGTACTACACAGAAACCATACAAACCTTTTGGACATAACCTTCAATATACCGTAGCATATTGTTGGTATAGAGGTAGTGTGTGAGGTCAGGAACAAAATCAAAGCGGTCACAAACATTAATTAGAGGTCGAGCATCGGGAAGTTTGGCTTCCATTAAGAAGTTCTTCGTCTTTTCCGCATCATAGAAGTTTGATTCTCTTGTGACACGCTCAACCTCCTTGATTTGACCAGTTCTGGCAGCTGACTCGATATATTTAAAGTGGATATCAGGATCCTCACTGCACAAGACCCAAAAAGACAGATTAATTAACAATTACAATTAGCCTGCCAAAATGGCAAAAAGTGTCTCCTCTAGTATGTACCTGGAACTCAAATACGATCCCAGGAAGAAATATAACCCCTCATAGGACTTAAATTGCTCAAAAATCTTTATGCAAGCATCAACACCCAACTGCTCACAGTACTCTTTTGCAACCTGCAAAACTCATAATCAGCCAAGATGCCATTACTGTGGAGTATTCCCAAGAAATGCCTCTGCTTGAGTGTATGCATACTTTATAGGTGCAGGTACATGATAAATTCCAGAAGAAAATCTCTTCTGCAGTATGACAACATAACCAGTACCTGAACAATTATTTGAAGGTTTCCTTTGATATTGATAACAAGGAGGTCCTTCATGCACTCAAGTGCCCATTCACGTGAAAGGGTCCCAAAAAACTCAACCAAGGCCTAAGAGGAACAGCATCAATCAGGTTAAGTCAGACAAACTCCTATAGAAAAGGAATATACTATCTATGAAGATTCCAACCTGAGGCTCAATTGCATGTGTATTAACAATGACACGCTTGATATCAGGCAGTTCGGAATAGTGCTGCAGAAACAAAACATGATTATTCTGACTTAGCAGAGGTTTCTCAAGGAAAGTTAAGGCAGAAATGCTGATAATGATTCAACCTGCAGAGCCCGCACGTAAAGACCAGCTTTCTCACAAAGTTGAGCAATCCGAGGTCGATCATAATGACTGAACATTCCATTTGCTAATATAGCATCAGCAACATTCGGGAAAGTCACGAGGTTGATTTCCAAGACCTGTAAAGAAGAGGTAAGTTACAATTCAGAAGCAGAATGTACTAACAGACAAAGTTCCCTAATGAAAAAAGTAAAGAAACCTTGGTCTGCAGAAAGCCATGCTCTGGAAGGTTAGGTTTCAGAACATCCAATAAAAATGCTGTTGCCTCACGGATCATATTCCTCTATTAACAAAAAGCAGAAAGAAAGAGAATATGTTGTCAGCTATGCACTGCATCCCATAGAAAAACATAGCAAACATTGTAAAGCGCTTAAGAAAAGGATAAAATTGTAATAATTGTAAGTCGATTAACCTGCAGAAATAGATCGGTGATAGTGTTGTAATCAACAGGACAACCACCCTCCATTTGGGACATCATGAGCGCAAAGTTAACAGCTCCCTGCATAAACAGAGCAATTGTTCAACTTCATCGAAACTAGCACTGTGTCAGATTTACAAGTGCTCATTTTCTCTTCATCACAGACAAGGCAACTTTCCAAATTGAGTACAATATCTTGAAATGACATCATTAAATACACAATTCTAGTTGCACTTTTATCCTCAAAAAAGAAAGCACAAGTTGAGCAGTACCATATGGTCAAAAATATTAACATTCAAATATCACGGAGTAAATCCCGTAAAATCTACTAAATGAAGCTAGCAGATAAGGATGGGAAATAGAAAACATTATGACTTGAGTAACTAACTATTCACATCATACCTGAGGATCAGATCGAAGAATTGTTTGAAGAAGGAACAAATAGTCAGGTGTATATCCAACCTGTACCAACCAAAAAATCATTTTTAATATCCAACCCAGAATTAATTTATACTAGAGAGGGTTGAACCATCTTAGATATAGCCAGCTCAGACAAGCACCAAAAAAGAAGAAAACAGAACTAATCAAAAAACAGAAAAGAGGGGGAAAAGACAATAAAAAGTAGTCAGCCAGACGAACACAAATGGAAATCACTTACCTGCTTGGAATATATCAGAATCTTGTCAAACTCCCTGCGTTCAGCAAAAGCAGCAACAACTTTCGGAGTTGCTCTTGCTTTGATATATATCTTTAGGGCAAGGTCATTATCAACAGTCTACAAAAGAATTATGACTGCAATCAATAACAAGAACAATAGACTACTTGCAAAAACAAAATCAAATAACGTGATGAGCAATGAAAATAATGAATTTCAACTTCAAAATTTGACCTTCACAAGATCCCCAAGTTCCTCACTGCACTCCAGCTTATCCTCAGCCAACCAGTTCTCCAACAGGTTTTTCTTATTCTGGTTGACAACAAGGCGCGACAGTTCCAATGATTCAAAAGCATTTAGCTTTCCTTTCGTTAAAAGTGTCCCAAAGTACTGCAATAAGGGAGGTGTTTGCCCTGCTTGAACAGGAACACTCTGCAAAGAAGACCAATTACAAAACTAAATAAATTAATATATGTATCACCTTTTGCAGAATAACAAATGAATTCCAGAAACTCTTCCGAGACCAGTAAGGCAATGAAATCCTGCGAAAAAAAACATAATTTCCATATCATAACCAATACCTGAAATTTGGCAACAGTGTCAGGCGTACGGAGTATGCCTTGAGGTGATTCCGCTGCAAGCTCTGCAGCTTCTTTGTACTTTGTCTGGGCAAACAACTCTTGGAACCGCTGGACAACCTGAGGACATATAACAGTGATACACTAAGATCATTGTAGAGAAAGACATCCTCAGATTATCAACATGTTGAATCAATAAGATCAAAAGCTTTTGATAAGACTGCTAACTGCTGATGATATCTACGACAAGCAATAATTCATTTTACTATATTGTTCTCAGAGAAGGAAACGATGATAGGATAGCAAAAATCATGGTGCACCATATAATGGGTAAAGATCCAGTAGATTTCCAATAGAAGTTGACAATATGATATCAACTTACTAAATTCTCAGCCCCAGGAAGGTTTCCTCTTTTGGCAAGATTGACAGCAAGCTCCAGATTATTCAACTGGAATATTATGTGTACAAAGTTTATGGTTAGGTTAAATAAAATGCTAATGATACAATATAATAATAGAATACACGTACTTGGCCACTGACAAAAGGTACTAGAGTTGCTTCATTAACTGTGGCAAGCAAAACTTGGCCTCGCCTGTTGATGGCATAGAAACCACCAATAGATGAAGCTTCTGCTGTCAGAAAAATAGGATCTGGGCTGATCCTATTTCTGTACACTGCAGTAGCTGTTTCGAGGTCATAGACAAAGAGAAGCCCAAGCTTTGTGATGACATAAATTAAACTGTATTTATGAGATATCTGCCAGAATAACAAAGAGCCGTGTTATAAGAAACTGAATTCATAAAATGCAGAAAGACAAATAAAGTGACAACAGCTCCACACAGGGAAGGCAAGAGATACCTGCATGGCAACTGGGAAATCGTCAGTAAAATCTGGAGGAAAGAAGAGATCTGCCTGTTTCTTCGTAAAAGACGGTTTCCCTGCAAACATTTAACATATTAAGAGAACTGATGACAACCATATGAGGCAGATTTGCCCCACAATTTTACTAAATAAATTCACAATTGAACTACAGGTTGTAGTAATAAGAGAGCAGTGTTCTGACCTGGCTGGGCTCCAAGCTCAATGACATGCAACTTTGATGTGATTTGTCCAGCATTGGAGGACTTCGTGGCAAAGGAAATGAGTATGGAATCCCTTTCATTTCCAGGAACCTGAATAAAGCAAGAAACAGTCAGGCAGGAAAACATAAAATCAACAATGGCTGAACACATTAAAAGAAGAATTATGGAGGATCTTTCTCACCCTGAATGAGGCAAATGCTGCAGCATGTGCCTCGAGAGCTTGACTGCGTTGCTGATCCACTGAAAATAATTGCATGTTTCCTTTGACCAGTTGAGGCCTCTATTAACACAAGTCACAGCAGAATAGTCAAAAAAGGAAGTGCACGTTCCTTCTATATTCAATAAATATGAGAATCTTAACAAATACAAACGTGTTTCTCCCAGATTTTTAAAAATCCCACTCTTTTGAGCTCAAAATTTTTAATCAATATCATCAAACATCTAAGTAGCAAAAAGTAATTGCAGTATACTGGCATTTTGATGCAACTAACCACTATCATAGCATGTTACACAGTCCAAATACAAAAAAAAAAAAAAAACATGCAAAAGCAAGTTACAATGATGGGACGTAGACGGAGCAATCACAGAGACTAAAAAATCAGACAATTTAGAAAAGCTGGCAAGCCCTACACAAACGTCTTAGTGTCTGCATCACCGATGACAGTGACAAGGCTGATTGGGAAGTTAAGTAGGTCTGCTTTCAGGAATAAGACATCAAGATTAAGTTTTCCACTAACATGTAAGCATTACACACCTCTGGTGAACCTGGGGCAATACCAATTAAAACCAACCATTTCTCAGAAGGATCACATCGGTAGTTGATTATTTGGTTGTTGGCTAAATTGGCTGTTCTATCAAACATCTTTACAGGCTCAGAATCCCCTGCACAAAGATAAGAGGGAATTATTAAGGACACAACCATCTACCATTTTCAAAATGTGTAAAACAAATCATTACCAACAGAAAAAAGAGCTTCACCAGGCAAACAGGACCCAAAAAAATGTTGTAATGTGAAAAGAAAAACTGCCTTACCTTCAATTGGCCAATGATAGACTGACGTTTGTGTAACAAGACCTAACATCTTCGGTGTAATCCATTTCCAGAAAACAACCTGTAGTACACATTTGGTCGTTATATGGCAGAACTCATCACATGATTGATGACCATGGGCAGTAAATAATGCATAAACCAAATCAAGTAAATACGTAAAGCAAGCACCTGCTCAGGCATCTGATATGATTTTATTTTCTGTTTTGCCTCAATATTGAAAATCTGCAAGTGATCTTGACTGGTTCCAGGAACTTGAGCTTCAAGAGATAAGAGAGGATTGCATCATGCCATCATCAAGAAACAGAGGAAGAGTAGTCTTCCCATTTTTCAAAAAAGAATAACGTGAGGAAGGGCAGTTTTTCAAGCTTAAAAAAAATTAACTCATTTAAAACAGATTTCTCCTGTATATACTCCATCTCTTAAATTAACAATTGTTTGATTGAAATAATAATCTTAATTCATGCAAGAAAACAATAGAAGGGTTGGCTTGGCTTGGCCAAACTACAAAGTGCTGGTTCTAATTAGAATTCCAAAAACATACACCAGGATGTCAGTGGGAAGAGGGACTCTGTAAGCAATATAACAGCTGACATGTAGCAGCAACACTGATAAGTTCCACTATTGTAGAAAATATAATGAAGATCCAACTAGAAACTACACGTTCTAGATTAGCCAAGAAATGCATCAACCATTAGCATCAAGTTAACACCACTCGGGTGAAATAAGGTGCTGTGAGAAAAAGGAACTAAAATGTATGGCGCAATTTCTTCAATTTACAACTTCCTCTGTAAAATTAAGAGTGGTCACCATTTAGGTTCTTATGTTTCACTCACTCCAATCAAAAAGTGTGTCATCCACACGAGGAGGAGATCACGACACACAGCAAAGTCAAACCTAATCAACCTCCTTGATCTATGCCATAATTATTACATAGCTTGCTTAAAGCTTCACATGTGCACTTTGCACTATTATGATTATTGATGTCCCCTTTTTTTCTAGTTTCAAAATTCTTTTGCTATCCCTATTTACTTCTTTCTAGTCTCAAAGTTCTTTAGCACATCAAGATAATGGTGAAGAGAGACTTTTCTTTTGCTCAAAGGTGAATTATCCAACAAACTATGAAGTCAGTAATTACAAATTACCTGCAGTTCAGGTGTTCCTATCAAACCCGTTCAGAAGCCAGTAACTTTGAACCAGTACAAAAACCATCCATGAGAATCTAACACTTGTCAAAGATTACATACCTTTTAGAGCCAAAATTCTAGAATTAGGATTCATAAGAGCAGAATCAGCCGTAATTGGACGCCTCAAAGGTTGCATTGGCATGTTCATATCAATAATCACCACACTATTCTGAGGCGACGTCTCTCTTACACATATATACTTATCCGATTCCATGGTAACATTGGTGAATGTGATGAACTGCGGGTTCACCCCTATACTTTGCAACTGCAAGAGCCATCAACATAATTTGAAATTCAATGCCAAAAGTAAAAACAATATCAAATCACAGATCTGGCAATAGAACTACATATGACAGATCTAACTAAGAGTCCATACATGCTAAGCTACCAATACAAAAATACTAATGAGTCAAAAAGTACATATGAAGGCTGAATTACTCATGGAAATAGAGTGAAATTAATTTACCGTAAGGGTCTCTTTCATGGTGATCGGAGCATTGGCAGCCGCCATGATGGCGAGATCAAAGATAATGGATCAGAGCTCCGGATCTATGAGAAATTGCAAACAGCAAGGGCGGATGAAATGGGCAATTTGGTGCGAAGCCCAACCGCCAGAGATCGATCTCAAACGAAGAAGAATCCTCGGAGTCTCCCAGAGACGAAAGGAAGTGGGAGAAAGAGATCCAGACAGAGAGAGGGGGGAAGGACAGGGTTCTTCAAGAAGAGAGAGGACTGATGCTTGAAATGAATTTTGTAAGCAGTAAGTACTGGGTAATGTCTAATTAATATTAATAATTAAGATTAATATTAATATTAATATACTGGCGAGGAGAATACATAATAATACTTAACAAAAGATGGGAGTATAGGCGAAATATGGAATTTTTGGATTAGAGAAAACCAAATTGGGCAAGTCCTTTGAGTTGTATACAGGTTGTTTCTCTCAGATCCGAACAAATGAAAAGTTAGGGATTGTTTGGTTGGGTATTAGTAAAAATAAGGAAAAATTACTGAAAAACACGTTTTATGTTTCTCTTATTTCTAATATCTCCTTCTATTTTTAAAAACCTCTAAAATTCCTTATCTCTTTAATGTATTCGAGCTACATATTAATGTATCTGAGCCAGTAGTTAATATATCCGAGCTACATATTATGTATCCAAGCTAATTTTTAATGTATCCGAGCTACATATTATGTATCCGGTTGATGTTATAATGTATCCGAGATACTCTTTCATGTATCCGAGCTACATATTATGTATCCGGTTTGTGTTACTTTTTAAGGGATTAATGTAATTACAAACTAATGAGGGATAGATTGTAATTTCATATTAAAACTATGGGATTTATGTAAGTTATACAAATAATAATGCATGCATTAATTTTGTGTATTAATAGTATTTTGTTTGGTACATTTTTTCATGTTATGTATAACTAATGCACTCTATTGTATATTGACGAGTATATTACTTATATTTTGAATTTCTAAGTATTAGTAATGCAAATGGATTTAAAAGTTGCTCAAACTTATTTTTAAGTCATTCTAGCTTTTTGAAAGTGTTAGGCAAAGTTAAAAATAGATTAAAATAAATTTAAAATAACTTTTTAAAAAATTAAAAACTAAAAGTAGGTCTCCCCCTACTTTTTATTTTTTTATTTGAAGCTATTTTTATAAGTCAATCCAAACGGGCTCTTAATACATGCATTAGCATAATTAAGACTCAATTACCCCTTAAAACACCTTTTACATCTTTTTCACCATAATTGTGAAGAATATTTTTGTAAATATATATTTTTATGTAATGCATGTATTTTTTAATTCACCTAATCAAACAATGCATAAAAAATAATCTATATATAATTAATACAAGCATTACTAATAAACTCTATTTAGCATTATATTTATACGCCCTGCCAAATGACCCCTTTCCTTTTCATGTCTTGTTAAAAACTCGAGAATTGGAAGACTTTCTCCTTATTTTAACTTTTTTTTTATTTAAAAAAATAGTTTTATTTGAATGTGTTTTAAAAGGGTGTGGATGCAAGTTAAGACTTTTTCTTTTGTTTTTCTCAGAGTCCACATTGGAGTTCCGATTAAATTCAGATGTGCACTGCATGGCCTATTTGGGGATGGCGCTCCAAATAGGATTTTCTTCACACCAGGGCTCGAATCTGAGACCTCTGATTAAGGGTGAAACAGTTCCACCACTGCACCACAACTCATCACTACACCACAACCCGAGACATTTTACTTATATGGAATGAGGCACCGGGTGTAAGTCTAGTATATCGTTAATTTTAAATATTTTATAAATTAATATAATTAAAACTAGAGCTACGTATCAAAAACACACTTAAACTATTTTATTTTTTTAGTTTCATACTTAAACTATTAGGAGTGTGAGAATCACAACTAAACTATCACTTATAAATTTAACAAAAACACCACACATAATATGTCAGGTATGTGTATTACACTCTCTTTTAAAAAAACTATCACATGAATTGTCACATGGAAAATAGTTCCACCATGGCAAAAAGTTAAAATAAAATAAAATAATTTACCTAGGTAAATCAAAATCAAGAATTGGGTATATCAATCTAATGTAATCTAAACAAAGAACATTGTAAGAAGTTAAGCTACAAACAACACTAAGTAATTTTCAAGAGCCCATTAAAGAACACCCAAAACCAAAAGTTTTCTCAGCTCAAATGACAAAATTCCCAACCTAAGAAAGGTGTGACAACTTCAGCCGTGACAAAAACTTCAGAAACACTTTAAGAAGGTGATTAAAACAAAAGTGAAGAAATGAACAAAAATGATTGAGAATTAATGAAGAAGAAGGGAAGAGTTTAAGTTTTTAAAAATTAAATGAAAAATATTTTTTTTGAAAAAAATATGCCAGCAAAAAAGAAAAGTTACGTGGACGAAATTTCTCATGAGATATCATATTCTCTTAGCAACTATTTGACCTAAACTAGTTCACAAGTTGCTACAACCATTGTTTGATATTCTGCTACTACACTCGAGAGAGCAACCACACTTTGTTTCTTACTCTTCCAGGACATCAAATTACCTCCTAATAAAATACAATATTCTGATGCAAAACGTCTATGAATAGGTAATTATGTTCAATCCATGTTTGCATATCCAAGTATCTGCCTGAAGTTGACTTTACATATTGTAAAATACGGACAACTGCATTTCAATGACATAACTTATAAACACTCATTTGAAAAGAAATGTATAGTCTAGTCAACTTTATCTTTATAAACAAAATTGTATTCTCTAGTCAATGTGAGATAATTCAGTTTACCAACCAACTGTTTTTATCTTCTAAAGACATTGAGTGGATCCCTCTATTCTCGCAAGAGTTTAACATTAGAATCTGTAGGAGTGTCAATGAGCCTACATACCATCGTTCCCATATCTTCAAGAATGTATAAGGCCTTTCATATAACAACACATTATCTGACTTAGCAACCTCAATATCTAGAAAATACTTAAATCTGTTGAAGTCTTTAGTCTGAAAATATTGAAAGAGATAATATTTTAAATAAGTGATACCCATTTTGATCATTATAGGTGATAACAATATCGACAACATAAACCATCAAATAAATAAACAGATATGGAGTAGAATGCTAATTAATCAAAGAGTGATCAACTTCACTACGATTCATGCCAAAATCTTGAATTACTATGTTGAACTTCCAAATCATGCTCCAAGAGATTACTTCCGACCATATAGTGACCGACAAAATCGACATACAAGACTACTAGACTCTCCCCTTCCCCCCGAGAAACAAAACTACGTGGTTTCTCCCCATAGATTTTTTTCCTCAAGGTCACCATGGACTAACACATTCTTAATGTCTAACTGTTGAAGAGGTTAATGGTGAACAACAACCATAGCCCAAAGATAGAAAAAGGCGAACAAATGATATTTTAGCCATAAGAAAAAATGTATCATCGTAATTAACCTCAATATCTAAGTATACCTTTGGCAATAGGGTGAGCCTTAAGACTATTAACTTGGCTGTCTGGATCAACTTTGTCTGCATAAATTCAACACTAACCAACACTAGATTTACCTGAAGGAAGAGAAACATGTAAAGAAGACATCTCATCAATCGGAATATGTTGCCATCCGAAATGAGGAAGTTTTTCACATGTAAACTTGTGGATGGAAATAAAGGGAAAATATGATACAAAGGATTATGGGTGATGACAAACAATGATTACTTAAAAAGGTATAATAGGGTCTAGTATTACAAGTGAATTGCATACCTTTTCGAAGCAATTGGTTGACTAGGAGGAGTCAAGTCCTCAGTAGGTGCAAGATATATTGTAGGTCATGACTCATCTAGGCTTGATGTTGGTTGTACACAATATGATAATAAAGTTAGGAGTATGCGTATGCGATTGTAGTACATCTTTTTTATTGTTAGAAGTTTCCTTCTCTTATTGTCTTTGTGGCGGGAAATAAGATAAGGGGAAGCTCACATATGCGATAAAGACTTATACTAAAGTTTGAAAACTCATGTCTTCTCGATTGCTTTCTTGATTGTTGCATTGGTTTAGTCAATCCGACTGGCACACCTACTTTTATTGTAGTTTATTCGTCTTCTTTGATTCGTAAACCAATCGGTGGATGAAGATATCGAAGGAACCATCGAATAGTAAGCACAAAATTAAGAGAACAAAATTTTATGGTAGAATCCATATTAACACTCTATATATAAACTATGATGTTCATATTATGGCCATAACCCTATATAGAAAGCTTTTAGCCACTAATAATCTGAAGCCATAATTCGTGTAGCAATAAGAAATAAAGTTAAGTAAAGAGATAAAGTAACCTTACGAGAATTGCGATTACCCTACGAGAATTGCGACTTTATTCTTACCCTATGCTTCTAAATATTCTTCCTCCTCCAAAATGACTAAGGATATATATTTATAATATTTAAAAACACCTAGAAGGTCCCTCCAAGTCGGACTTGGAATAGGGGAATTTTCCCTTGTCTTTGGCACCTGCAGTGCGAGGCAGTAGCCTTCGCTTTGGACCTCGCGCCACAAGCTTTTCTTGCTCGCTCTATGAGGACCTAATGTAGGGTATGAAAAACTTTAAAGCGGGTGAAAATTGTCCCCCCCCCCCCCTTCACTTTAGACCTTGCACTGCGAGCCCCTAAGCTTCGCTTTAGGCTTTGCTCGACGAAATTCAGCTATTTTGTTTCATACATTGTAAATTTTTGCTTAGTAATATATAGGGTAGGGGTAGGGGTCTAAGTCAAATCCTCTACCACTTGGGAAGCTTGCATTATGGGTGATTGTGTTACGATCCAAAGTATACCCTAGGTGTAACATGTCTATAGGAACCCAAAAGGCCCTACACAAGTCACTTAGCATACATCATACAAGATAATGAAATTTAAAGAATTCAAAAAACAGTCTTATATCATAAAGAGTTTGACAAAAGCAGAAGTCTAAAATAAGTCTCAAGCTATCTAGTGCATCATAAGGAAAGTGACTGGGACGTAACTCATACATCACATACAAGTCTGAAAAAAATGACATAAAGCTGTAAAAAAGTCTCGGTCCTGGAAACATGATGACTCACCAATCTTCAACTGAAGAAACAAAGGAATGTCTATCCATGAGTGTGTGGAATAGAAGCGTCGGACCCTACATTAGTGAAACAATATAGGCACAAGTATGCATTAGTACATGGAATGTACTAAGTATGATAACAATGCATAAGAGTTCTGAAATCATGCTAAAAGGGACTTTACATGACATGTAATGACAAAGATAAACCATAAAATAACATGTTAGAAAATATAAGTCATAATCATGGTCAAATGCAAGCTAAACTATCTTTAGAACACATGTGATATACTTTTAGAAAGTAACCTTAGTTCGTTATTGTGGGAAGTTTGCCATTAACCAGCATAGACCATGTGAGATATAATATGGAATCCGTTGACTATCCCATACCGAAAAGAGATGTCCTTACTTGCCAAGGTAAAAACCATAAACTTGAGCTAAAGTTGATCCACTAGCTAATGTCAATCTAAACCAAACCTATGGTGGCACATAGTTATGGGACATGGATAATCGTTGCTAGTCCACCTAGTGCTAAGCATAAATTTCACTGAATGGTCATTAATCATATTCATCTTATTATCCATGAAAAGGCACAATTAAGTTGTAATGACCCGGACCCGAAAGGTCATTTTTGATAATTTTGAATAGTCATTTAGCTATAGTTAATTCATTTGTGGGTAATTTGTTTATTGTTAATAATAATGGGCCAAGTCTGATATATTAAAGTAGGTTAGTAGAAACTATTACTTTTAATACATAATTAATTTAGAAAAGAAAATAAAGAGAAGAAAGAAATTCATTTGTGCTTGCGGCGAGCACAAACACAGAGATCTGCGCCACCATTCAAGTAAGCAATTTTGTGTAATTGAGTTCAGTTCTATGCTTACAACCATTAATTTCCAACTGTTGATTATATTATTAAAGTCAATTTTTATATGAAATTAATTATAGTGGGTAGTGGTGATTCATGGGGTTTTGGAACTTAGTGGAGGTAACCAATATTTAATATTATTATATTAGTATAATGGTTGTAATAAATTGAAGGTGGGCAGTGGTAAAGTCATATGGTGCTGCTGCATCATTTCTGGCGGTTTTGAAAATATAGGGGACAAGAAACAGTGCTAACACTATTATTATTATATTCTTTTTTGATATCTTTTTTTGGTGATTATTAAGAGGTGATAATTGACAATGATTGTCATTGAAAAATTAATACAATATCATTTTAGTGGGTTAAGGAATTGAATTGTTAGGAGTTTATATATATATAAATATATATATTCAATACATGCTACGCTACAGTTTCAAGTTAGTTTAGGTCACGAAATTTTTGAGGAATTATTATATGTTGTCAATGGTTATGGGTTAAGCATAGGATGTAAATTGAGGGTCGGAATATAATATAATTGTCTTTTGAGACAAAATGGTATTATAATTATTATTTTTGTATAAATATTGAGTATATTGTATTACATGAATACCGTTAGAATTGTGATATTGGTGAAGTTGAAGCTTAACCCTTGCCTTGAAACTTAGAAACTTGATTGTAAATTTGGGTGAGTTTTTGAGTCTAGGCTAAACCTATAGTAATATGGGTGTTGTTGGGTTAGAAATCTTACTGTGATTATTGACGTGAATAGATTGCATTGATTTGAAAGCTCAACGAAAGGAGAAGGCTCAAGTCCCAGAGTAATTATTCGATTGTTTGAGGCAAGTAGATTTCTAAATCCTTGTTAAGTGTATAGAATCATGTATTTCCTTGTGGTATGTTTTGGGGAGTAATGGGACTTGGTGATGGGTTGACTTGTCCATATTGAATAATTCTAATGATGAAAAAGGGGTGATAAAAAATAATGTGATTAATTGTTGGTGTCTAATGTGTTGAGAATGGTTTGAAAGACTTATTGACTTGAGGTTACAGGATTTCTATTCCTCCCTACCGTATGGCTCCAGCAGAGTTGAAAGAGTTGAAGGACCAGTTACAGGATTTGTTAAGTAAGGGGTTTATTTGCCTTAGTGTGTCACATTGTGGTGCCTCTGTGTTGTTTGTGAAGAAGAATGATGGGACTATGAGGATGTGCATTGATTACAGACAGTTGAACAAGGTAACAGTGTAGAATAAGTATCCTCTTCCGCATATTGATGACTTATTTGATCAGCTACAGGGAGCATCGTTGTTTTCTAAGATTGATTTGAGGTCGGGGTATCATCAGTTGAAGATTAAGGCATCAGATATCCCTAAGACGACTTTTCGGACTCTGTATGGGCATTATGAGTTCCTAGTGATGTCATTTGGGTTGACTAAGGTCCTTGCATCATTCATGGAGTTGATGAGCGGGGTGTTTCGACCATACCTTGATTCTTTTGTGATTGTCTTTATCGATGATATTTTGGTTTACTCCAGGACTGAGGAGGACCATGTCTGACACTTGAGGATTGTACTTCAGAGGTTGAGGGAACATAAATTGTATGCCAAGTTCTCAAACTATGAGTTCTGGCTTAATTTTGTGGCATTATTGGGACATGTGGTGTCCAATGAGGGTATTAGAGTAGATCCGGCCAAGATTGAGGTAGTTAGAGACTGGACGCGACCTACTTCTCCTATCGAGATTCAAAGTTTTGTGGGATTAGCAGGCTATTACCGAATATTTGTTAAGAGTTTCTCTACTATTGCAGCTCCGTTGACTAGATTGACTCGACAGGGTGTGGGTTTCCAATGGTCTGATGAGTGTGAGGAGATATTTTAAAAGCTCAAGACTTTGTTGACTTCGGCTCCTATATTGGCTCTACCTGAGGAAGGTGTGGACTTTACTGTGTATCGTGATGCTTCAAGAGTCGGGTTGGGTGGTGTATTGATGCAGAAGGGGAAGGTGATTGCTTATGCTTCTAGGCAGTTGAAGTCCCATGAGAAAAACTACCCTACTCATGATTTGGAGTTGGTGGTCATGGTCTTTGTACTTAAGTTATGGCGTCACTATTTGTATGGCGTGCATTGTGAGATCTTCACTAATCATCAGAGTCTTCAGTACATCTTCAGTCAGAGGGATCTGAACTTGAGGCAGCGGAGATGGGTTAAGTTGCTAAAGTCTATGATGTGACCATTTTATACCATCCGAGGTAGGCCAATGTGGTAGCCGATGCTTTGAGTAGGAAGACTCCTACCATGGGGAGTCTTGCCGTGCTTAGTATTGAGGAGAGACCGTTGGCTAGAGATGTTCAGATGTTAGCAAACAGTTTTGTGCGGTTGCAAATTTCAAAGGATAGTGGTGGTATGATTGCTTTTATTGAGGCTCGGTCTTCTTTAGTCGAGCAAATCCATGAGCACCAGTTTGATGATGAGAAATTATGTCTGATTCGAGACAAAGTGTTGAGATGGTAAGACAAGGAAGTTGTCCTTGATTTTAATAGTGTCTTGAGGATCAGAGGTAGGATTTATGTGCCTAAGACGGGTGAATTGATTAGATTGATTCTTGAGGAGGCCCATTATTCTCGCTATTACATCCATCCGAGAGCGGCGAAGATGTATCATGATCTGAGTCAGTATTACTGGTAGTGTGGCATGAATAGAGATATTGCACGACTTTGTTTCTAGGTGTTTGACTTGCCAACAATTCAAGTGTGAACACCAGAGGCCCGGGGGTATATCTCAGAGGATGCCTATTCCTACTTGGAAGTGGGAGCGGATCACTATGGACTTTATTATGGGTTTGCCTACCACAGTGGGTGGTTATGACTCCATTTGGGTTGTTGTTGACAGGGTGACCAAGTCTGCCCACTTCATTTCAGTTCGGGTGAAGTATACGGCGGAGAAGCTAGCCGAGCTTTTATATCAGTCAGATTGTGTGACTACATGGAGTTCCGGTTTCTATTGTATCTGATCGAGGTTCATTGTTCACTTCCCATTCCTGGAAGGCATTACAACATGGTTTGGGTACTCAGTTAGATATGAGTACAACTTTTCATCCTCAGATTAGTCTGAGCGAACGATTCAGATATTGGAGGACATGCTCCGAGTATGTGTGATCGATTTTGGTGCTAGATGGGATCAACATTTGCCCTTATCATAGTTTGCCTACAATAATAGTTATCACTCTAGTATTCAGATGGCCCTATTTGAGGCTTTGTATGGCAGACGGTATAGGTCTCCGATCGGTTAGTTTGATTTGGCGGAGATGGACTCTTTGGATACAAACTTGCTTAGAGATGCTATGGAGCAAGTCCGTATGATTCAGTATGGACAGTTGACAGCTCAGAGTCGACAAAAGAGTTATGCAGACCGGAGAGTTAGAGCCTTAGAGTTTATGGAGGGCGATCATGTTTGGCTTAGAGTGTCACCCATGAAGGGTGTGATGCGGTTTGAAAAGAAGGGCAAGCTTAGCCTTAGATTCATTGGACCTTTTGAGATTTTGAGCCGAGTGGGAGAGGTGGCCTATAAGTTGGTCTTGCCACCTAGTTTGTCGACGGTTCATCCTGTTTTCCATGTTTCTAGGCTTCGGAAGTATATTCTGGATGAGTCTCATGTGCTTTCAATCGATTCAGTGGAGTTCGATCCATACTTGACATTTGAGGAGGAACCTATAGCTATATTGGATAGGCAGGTTCGAAAGCTTAGAACCAAGGAGATTTCTTTAGTGAAGGTGTAGTGGAAGCATCGTTCAGTTGATGAGACGACTTGGGAGACAGAGTCTGACATGCGTGCCAGATATCCTCAGCTTTTCGAAACTTCAGGTACTTGCTTTTAATTTATGTTCAAGGAGGAACATAGTTTTTAGTGGTGGATAATGTAATGACCCGGACCCGAAAGGTTATTTTTGATAATTTTGAATAATCATTTAGCTATAATTAATTAATTTATCGGTAATTTGTTTATTGTTAATAATAATGGGCCAAGTCTGAAATATTAATATAGGTTAGTAAAAATTATTACTTTTAATACATAATTAAGCTTGCGGCGAGCACAAACATAGAGTTCGGCACCACCATTCAAGTAAGCAATTTTGTTGTAATTGAGTTCAATTCTACGCTTACAAACATTAATTTCCAACAGTTGATTATATTATTAAATTCAATTTTTATATGAAATTAATTAGAGTGGGTAGTGGTGATTTGTGGGGTTTTGGAACTTAGTGGAGGTAACCAATATTTAATATTATTATATTAGTATAATGATTGTAATAAATTGAAGGGGTGCAGTAGTGAAGTCATATGATGCTGCTGCATCGTTTCAGGCGGCTTTGAAAATATAGTGGACAAGAAACAGTGCTAACACTATTATTACAATATTCTTTTTTTTTGTTATCAATTTTTGGTGATAATTAAGAGGTGATGATTGGCAATGATTGCCATTGAAAAATTAATACAATATAATTTTAATGGGTTAAGGAATTGAATTGTTAGGAGTTTTATATTTATATATATACATATATATATATATATATGTATGTATGTATATATATATTCAATACATGCTACACTACAATTTCAAGTTAGTTTAGGTCACGAAATTTTTAAGGAATTATTATATGTTGTCAGTGGTTATGGGTTAAGCATAGGATGTAAATTGAGGGTCGCAATACAATATATTTGTCTTTTGAGACAAAATGGTGTTAGAATTATTATTTTTGTATAAAATTAAATATTGAGTATATTGTATTACATGAATACCGTTAGAATTGTTATATTGGAGAAGTTGAAGCTTAACCCTAGGTTTGAAACTTAGAAACTTGATTGCAAATTTGGGTGAGTTTTTGGGTCTAGGCTAAACCTATAGTAATATGGGTGTTGTTGGGTTAGAAATCTTACTGTGATTATTTACGTGCATAGATTGGATTGATTTGGAAGCTCAACGAAAGGGGAATGCTCAAGTCCCGGAGTAATTATTCAATTGTTTGAGGCAAGTGGATTTCTAAACCCTTGTTAAGTGTATAGAATCATGTATTTCCTTGTGGTATGTGTTGGGGCGTAATGGGACTTGGTGATGGGTTGACTTGTCCATATTGAATAATTCTAATTATGAAAAAGGGGTAATAAAAAGCAATGTGATTAATTGTTGGTGTGTGATGTGTTGAGAATGACTTGAAAAATTTATTGATTGCTGATGTTGTATTGCGATTGTGTTGTTGTGAATTGTGCATTATTATGAAAATTGTCATCTTCTCACTATTTATGTGAACATGTCATTTGCATTGGTTCCGAGACATGATTGTGATAAGTGTTATGTGAATTGTGAAAGAATAAGAAATTAAAGAGGATGTACCATTTTGAGGAACGTGTCGCGCACCGTGATGTATACTATTATCAAGGGACGTGTCGCACGCTGCGATGGATTCTATTATCGAGGGATGTGTCTCACGTTGCAACGTATTTTATTATTGAGGGTTGTGTCGCACGCCGAGATGGATGTATGGACATAAATGTCCCTTATGGGTCCCGGACTGAGAGACAGCGGGTGTGTATCGTTAGGTCAGACATGCATCACTATACTTGACATTGCATTTCATTGCATTACACATCTTTATCATTGGTGAACTTTATCTTTTGTGTTGTTGATCTTGTGAGTGCCATTTTGTGGAACTTGTGATTGATGAATATTGAGTTTGTTGTTGAGGATATGTAATTGTTAGAGTGTTGTTGTTGAGTTGTGTGCTATGTAAATTGTGAATTGTTAGGTTGAGCTTGTTTCATGCAGGTTGTAGTTGTGGAGGTTCGGTTAGGGTGGTAGAAGTACCCGTATTCTATTCTCTTAGCTTGTGTTTAGAAGTTTACTTGCTGAGTACCGTGTGGTTTGGTACTCATCCCATGCTTCTACAATCTTTTATAGGTTACGAGCTCGGATCTTCGTGATACCTTCTACTCTCTTCTTTTTAGAGGCTTCTTGTGGAGATTTGTGAGGTTGATGTTTGTCTTCTCAGCAAACCTTCTTACTCTTATTTATGATTTTATTTTATTTGAGAGACAATGTCATTTGAGACTTGTGTATTTTCTTTCAATTCTAGTATTTACATAAGCACATGACAACAGGTTTTGGGGATTTAATTAAATTAACTTGTTATCCGTAGTAGTAGTTGTTATTAAACTTCTATTTTTATTTTATTTTCGTAATTTATCGAAATGGTTAGGTTGTAGGCTGACTTGTCTTGGTGGAATAAGACGAGTGTCATCACATCTATATTTGGGTTGTGACGTAAGTAGCCAATTTAAGCTAGAGTTCATTTAGAATAGCTTCTAAATCTTGATTCAAATTTAGTTGAGAAAACCTTTCAACCCTATGAATCCTTCATGTGAAAATAACTTTTCACAACAATAACATGATACTTTACTCTCAAAGCAACCTCAAATCATTCATATCAATTCCATAGAAAAGACATGCATATCTTCATAAATTTATAATTCGTAGTTCATAAACATAATCAAGTGCTCATTGTCTAAAATTCACGTGGTAATCATGGGTTCATATGAATTTAACTAAAAACATGTAATTACTTCAATTCATGCATAAATAGATGGAGAACAATTAATTTGATCAAGAACCCATGAACATTGAATAAAATCCTAACTTTGATTGGGTATTCTAGCTTTGTAAAATTGGAGAATTTAAGAACCCAATGGAGGAAGGGCTTCATGGGTGAATACTAACATACCTTAGATTCTCTAGGCCCAAGAAAATGGTGAATTTGGAGACTTGAATGGAACCCAAGCTCTTCCGCTTCTTCCTTAGACTTGAGAGAATTTTGGAGGATGAATTTGGTCAAGTTTTGGGAATTTAGGAGAATGAGTTCAAATAGGTAATTTTAGGGTTTAAAACGCTTGTATAGGGCCTAGGGTAAAAGATAAAACGACGTAGTATTGGGTTAAAATGATTAGGAAAAGACCCAAAAAACCCTTTAAAATAACTGACGAACCCCATCTACGGTTTGGACCTACGGTTCGTCGGTCCTTCTATGGACCGTACTGGTCAACTGTAGATAGGCTACTGGTACCTTAAAATTCCCCCATCTTTGACGGATCCCATGTACGGATCGTAGGTCTTCCTACAGTCCGTACATGCCATCCGTAGAACCCAACTTTCACCCTCAAAATTTCACTAAGTCTGGGACTCACATACGAGCCCTATCTATGACTCGTACAAAGGTTGACAGACCGTCCCAGTGAACTGTAAAAAGGGTACTGGGACTTTTTTTGAAAAATTATTTTTCCACTACCTACGGTTTCCATCTACGGGTCGTAGAAGCTTTTACGATCCATAGATAGGACCCGTAGACACAGACACCCGTCCAAATCTTAATTTTTCCTTCTTTTCCAAATCCAAGGTGTTACAATATCTCCCCTTTGGGAAAATTCGTCCTCGATAGAAATTCAAGTCATCATAAGGAGGGTAGGAAAAAGATCTAACATCTTAACATGAATGCAATCACAGAAATGCACATATCTAAAGAGGAAAATCGACTCCAAGCTAAAGCATATCTGAAACATCATTTCGTAAGGCATGTATGCAACTCATACTCAAATGCACATAAACATGGAGAAATCAATCAATCTAACTCAATTTCTCAAAAGCAAGTTGTCATGAGCATGCATGAGGAATCATGGAAATAACTAAGACACATGAATCAAAAGAGGGAACCATGAGGAATTAAATACCTCAAGCTAGAGTAGGGATGGAGGGAAATAGATGAGGGTATCGAGACATCATGTTGGCCTCGGCCTCCCAAGTAGCACCATCAACTAACTGATTCCTCCAAAAACCTTCACAGAAGAAACTTTTTTGTTTCTCAACTTTCGTACTTGCCAGTCTAAAATCTCAACTGAAACTTCTTCATAAGAAAGACTATCCTTTATACCAAGGCTCTCCAATGGTACTATATAAATGTCGGATCACCAACACATTTCTTCAACAAGGAGACATGGAAAATCGGATGCACCGATGCTAAGTCATTAGGCAAATCAGGTTCATAAGCTACTTTACCAATACACCTCAAAACCTGATATGGGCCCACATAACAGGGACTAAGCTTCCCTCTCTTCCCAAATCTCATTACACCCTTTATGGGTGAAATTTTCGAATAGACCCAATCATCTACATCAAATTCAAGATCTTTTCTCCTAACATTAGCATAGGACTTTTGTCGACTTTGAGCCATTCTCAACCTTTCTCTAATAAGCAAAACTTTCTCCATAGCCTCATGTACCAACTCGGGACATATCAAAGCAACCTCGCCAACTTCAAACCAACCAATAGGAGATGTACACCTCCTACCATAAAGAGCCTCAAATGGAGCCATACCAATGCTTGAATGATAGGTATTATTATACGCAAACTCAAGCAAAGGCAAATGATCATCCCAATTACCCTTGAAGTCAATCACACAAGCTCTCAACATTTCTTCCAAAGTTTGGATAGTACACTCTGCTTACTCATCGGTTTTAGGATTAAAGGTCGTACTAAGCTTAATACGAGTACCAAGCCCTTTTGGGAAAGATTTCTAAAACTGAGAAGTGCAATGGGTACCATGATCAGAGATAATGGATAGGGGCACTCCATGCAACTTAACCATCTCCTTCAAATATAACTTAGCAAGTCATGTTGCCGCCAGGTGCGGGGTAAACCAACAATGAAGGTCATATTCAAATCTTCCCACTTCCAAGTAGGAATACTAATATCTTGGGACAAACCTCCCGAATTTTGATGCTCGACTTTTACTTGTTGAAAATAGGGACATTTAGTCACAAATTCCACAATATTCTTCTTCATCCCATTCTACCAATCGACCTCTCGCAAGTCACGGTACATCTTGGTGGCTCTCGGGTCGATGGAATATCAAGAACTTTGGGCTTCTGATAAGATTTGATCTCTCAAGTCATCTACATTGGGAACACATAGACGACCTTGATATCAAAACACTCTATCTCCCCCTTGGGAGAAAGCCTCAACGAAGTTTTTAAGTACCACTTTCTTCAACTCAATCAGAATTGGATCAAGACTCTACTTTGCATTTATATCTGACACAAAAGACAATTTTGAATCATTATAAACCGTAACACCACCTTTGGTGAAGTCAACCAACTGAACACCCAATCACGTCAATCTATGAACATCATGAACCAACTCATTTTTATCTTCTTCCACATGGGTAACACTACCCATTGATAGCCGACTAAGAGCATCCGCCACTACATTCGCTTTGTCAGGGTGATAGAGGACACTCATTTCGTAATCTTTTAGTAACTCAAGCCACCTCCTTTGGTGAAGATTTAGATCATTTTGCTTAAACACGTGTTGTAAACACTTGTGGTCAGTGAAGACATCAACATGGACACCATATAAGTAATGCCTCCAAATCATTAAAGCAAACACAATTGCCTCTTGTTCCAAATCATGGATAGGATAGTTCTTTTCATGAATTTTAAGTTGCCTTGAAGTATAGGCAATGAACTTCCTATTTTGCATAAGGACACATCTTAACCCAATTCTTGAGGTGTCACAATAAAAAACAATCCCATCTGACCCTTCTCGTAAAGTCAACACTGTAGCGGAGGTAAGTCTATCTTTCAATTTCTGAAAACTCTTCTCACAAGCTTCCGACCATAAGATCTTAACTTTCTTTTGGGTCAATGCCGTCAATGGAGAGGCAATCAATGAAAACCCTTCCATAAACCTTATATAGTAACCATCCAAACCCAAAAACCTTCTAATATACGAAGGGAATAGAGGTCTAGGCCAACTATTAACCGCATCTGTCTTATTAGGAACTACCTCAATACCCTTGTCGGAGACAATGTGACCTAGAAAATCCACAGATCTTAACCAAAACTCGCATTTACTAAAATTTTCAAAGAGTTGTTGGTCCTTGAGGACTTGCAACACAATCCTTAATTGATCGTTATGCTCATCTTCACTCCTTGAGTAAATCAAGATATTATCAATAAACACATTCACAACATATCAAGGTATTTTCTAAATAGATTTCGTCACTTACCAAACACTACCCAGCTCAGAAACAGATTTCGTCACTTACCAAAAAGAAGTGTGTGTCTCGAATTCCAGCCAAAAGGGCCAGGTTTTTCTCTTATGATTTTGAAGAACAATCTGTTAGATATGTTTCTAAGGATCTAAGACTTGAGGAAAATGAATTTACTAAAGAAGGTGTGAAAATATATAGTCAAACAAGTGATGTTTATCACTTGGGCAGCTGTCCTTCAAAGGTGCAGCCCAAAAAAATTATGTGTTGCCCAAAAAGAATACATATACACATATATATATATATCCTTCACCTCATTTTAAAGTTATACATAATTCTAATTAGAATATTACCTAAACACTCCATCACAATCCCTTAAATTACGATCACAATTTATGTTAAGCAAGTTAGCAATTATCACAGCATTTCAAGTTCTCAAAATGAGACTAAAACATATTCTAGTAATTAAGCAACGGTAAATCGACATGCGACTCTTGGTTAGTATTTAGGGGTGTTACAAGACCGGGATCAAGCAAGGCATAAACATCCAGATGAAAGACTTTCAACATACTGGTAACTACATCGAGAGAACCCTCTTGCTCATGACGAGTTTAAAGTGCATAAAATTTGTTTGCTTCTAACTTCCACTAGAACCTGACGAAGGGTAAGGTTGAGCTCATCGACGATTATATCATTCATCCTTAACAACTAAAGGACAGTCCCTTGCCTTATGATCTATCTTTCCACAACCAAAACATGTATTGGTACTGACTAGACATATACCCTCATGCTTTCTTTCACATCTAGCACAAATAGACAATGAAGATCCACCACCATTTCCTCTCTAAGGCTTAAGGTCAGACACCCTATCTTTGTTGAATTTAGGAGGCGGAGCATTGGAGGAATCTTAACCAGAAAACCTTTGTCGGAACTTAGAACAACCATGTCTATCAGACCTTGAATGTGAAAAGTCACCATCACCGGTCCTTGCCTTCTTTTCCTCCCTAGATCCTTCCTTAAGTTTCTCTTATTCTATTTGTTGAGCAAGAACTATTAGACAAGAAATGTCCATATCATGGATGAGCATGGCGGTACGACATTTTTTAACCACCATCTCGGACACTTCCAAAATAAACTTACTTATCCTTGCCCTAGGATTGACAACCATAGTAGGAGCATATCTAGATAATTGCGTGAACTTCAAGGACTACTCATTCGCACTCATATTTCCTTGAAGAAGGTTGATGAATTCAAGTACCTTAGCCTTCCTCATCTCAAGGGAAAAAAACCTATCAAGGAAAGTAACCTTGAACTTTTCCCAATCAAGAGGACCCGCATCAACCACCCTCTCTTCCTTTTATTGGTTGAATCAAACTTGAGCAACACCCTTAAGTTGATAAGCGGCCAATTCTACCTTTTCCACCAGCGCTAGTCCCTTGATCATCAACACCTTATACACCTCATCAATGAACTCTTGAGGATTTTCCTCAACCCTGGAACCATGAAACTCCGGAGGATTCATTTTAGTGAACTTTCTCACTCTAGTTATCAGCGTACCCACATTTGGGTTCACGGGGACCATACCTCCCTTGTAATGACCTTTATGTCATTTCTATATTTGTGCCTCCTTTTTGTAATTTAGAGCTTTCTTATAGTGACCCTAAGTCATTTATGACTTGTTGGGAGTGATAGTTCGACCACCTGGTCGTTCATTTGGTTTTTATGCAAGTTTTAGTGTTTTGGGAGCTTTTGAACCTTGAATGGTAACTTTTTATCAAAAATTTAGGAAGATGACTTTAGAATCTTATTCTGACAATTCCATAAGGTCCCAGAAAGGTCATTATAGGCTAGTATCATGGTCATCATGACTCTTGAGGTTTTCAGTGTGACTCAGTGCGATTAGGTGTTTTAACTTTAAAGTGTAAGCATAAGTTTGACTTTAGTCAACATTCTGAGTAAATGCACTCAGATAAGAATTTTGTCAGCATGGTTAACTCCAGAATATTGAGTTTGGTCTAGATTGACCCTTCGTTCATATCCCAAGGATTCCGAACTAATCCACAGTCCCTTCCTAGATTTTGACTTAAAATGGTGGTTGGATGTGGAACTCACTTTTTGTCAAGATGACCTCGTATTGAAATTTCAATTGCACCATTGAGTCCGGTATATCAAATTTGATGTGGTTTCATATCTCGTTTTTATACAGCGGGCTCTGAATGAGTTTGAAACACCCCGTCAGAGTTTTTAAGTTTTCAAAAAAATGTTGAACGCTGGTGCATATATAGTAGAAATATCAGCTCATTTTGGAAACTTCAAAACCCCATATCTCTCTCATTTCTTCGCCAAATAAGGTGATTCGAAGTGTGTAAGCTTCATTTTTTGCGGTGGCTTCGCTGTATAATGATCGAAAGTTGCTGAATGCACATCGTTTGAGCTTAGTTTTGGGTGATTCGAAGTCCTATATATCGAGAATTATCGAGGCTACATCTTAGAGTGTTCAAGGAGTGTTGGACATTCTTCAATTTTGCGTGGCAGCATTCAAAGGCCGTTCGGAAAGGAAAAGCTCTGGTGAAGTGATTTGGAGCATGCGCGGTCGGTCTAAAGTTAGGCTACGATTTCCTTTCTATTGAGATTTAGCCTTAATGTGTGAACTCATGTTGATTAGTGTGAATTGGGGTGGGAACCTAATACTCTTACCTCTCTTCTTAGATACCATGTTTTAGATTTGATCGACATTACTTCGGGGATAGTACCTTGCTAATTGGGTGATTAGGGTTTGTGTATGCTATGTGAATTACTTGAATTTACTTGTTTAATGATGCTTGTCTAGCCTTTCCTAGGATAGATCAGTGTTGCCTTAGACTCTCAAACTTTGTTGCTTTGCTTCGTCTCCGACGTCATTTCGTACAAACTAGATCCTTGTAAATCGGAATAGCAAACTTGAGTCTGATAGTACGAGCCTTAGCTTAGGTGAATTTGTGGCTTATTAGATCTTTTATCCTCTCTCTCCCTATTTTTGCGGTTATGAGGTATTATCGGAGGTTTATGCTATTGCGACGATTGGAGATTGATATCTACTAGGATGAGAGCCTTTTATTGATACCTTTAGGTGGGCGACGTCCCACGGTGACTTGACTTGACATGGGATTCTCCTGGGAATTGACACACCTTTTGCACTCTTGTTAGATAGGTTATGAGTTGATTGGTTGCAGTGATTATTTACGGTTCAAGGGCGTTATTTCCAGTTTGAGGCTGATGTTTTATGGTTTGAGGCAGTTATTTCCAAATTGAGACTGATGCTTTGGGTTTGAGGCCCAGATTCTATCACATTGGATTCGAGGCCCAGATTCTATTATTCTGGGTTCAAGGCCCAGATTCTACCACTTTAGGTTCGAGGCCCAGATCCTATCACTATGGATTCGAGCCCGATTGACTTTTTTTGGATTTGGGTTTGAGTATCTTATTCTTGTAGTCCGAGATATTCTCCGTACCTTTCGGGCTTATGGGGGTCTGTTCGGGTTTTATTTTAACTTGCGCATGAGTGTACCTTTTGAGCTTATGAAGATCAGTTAGGTTTAGTTTATCTATACTTAGATTTACTTTCGGTACGCCCGTGTGCTTCTTTTCATATTCTCTTTGACCTCTATTTTTGTCTAGATTCTATCTTTTCAGATTGTTTTACCTTTCTTGCTCAGTCATCATGTAATGCCTACTAGTACCTTGTTTTTGTACTTATGCTACACTCTGCATCTTTTCGCGATGCAGGTTCTGGTACCAGCTACCAACGGTGATCGTTCGTGCCGTCTTTTGCAACTTGTGGATATCGGAGATGAGAGTGAGCACTTGGCGTTCTGGGTCAGCCTGTCTCCTCCTGTACTTATGTTAGCTTGTCTTTTGCCTTCTAGACGGCTTATTGTGGCCCATTTTTGGGACTTGTATTTATCTCATTAAACAACTTTGTCCTCATGACTTCCAGGTTCTAGGAAGGTTCCTGTAACACCCCGACTTTTCAAAACGTCTAAATTAACTCGTATCTTCATGGAAAGACAAAGAGGGTGAGTAATAAATTAAAAATGATGTGTTATGTGATATTTTAAGTGTTCAAGTGTTGTATCTCAAGGTTTGAAGCTAGGTAAGTGGCAAAATAAAAGTTGGCGAAAGTTACCGTAAATTCCTTCTTAAAGATTTCTCTGAAATCTGGGTCAAATGTCTTGGAGGTTTTCTCCCAATCTATAAAGATTTATGGGTCCACAAACTATCGAATCGAAGGTCTACGAGTCTAGTTTCCAACGCATCAAACCGTTCATTCATACGACTTCAGAATAGAGAGATATTCGCATTTTCGTGGGACTGCGCAAGCAGGCACGTGAGGTGGGGCCCTAAGTCGGTGGA
>NW_006238931.1:774273-838252 GCF_000226075.1 Solanum tuberosum | reverse complement strand
ATATACATGCTTTCAGTTTTGGTATAGAGATCATGGTGGCCTTGACGGCCCAATCAGGACTTCTGTGCTAGTTGACAATTTCTTTATATGAACTCTTGGGAGTAGCTGTTTCTTTTGTAGATCTGTTGACAGGGGCCTTGCCGGCCAATGGCTTAGTTTTAAGCCGAGATATACTTGTTTGTTTTCTTAAATGCATGTGACTGCCATGCGCTAGTAGCAAATGGTTCAGCAGGGTCGGCTCGGGCCTGAGTTTTGGCCTTAGGAGCCAGTTGCGCCCCTTGAGTTTGGGGCGTGACAGTTCCTTTGTACATAGTTTTTTGTTTGCTTCTTGTTTTTGTCTTTGCTTATTGTTAGCATTATTTTCTGTTTAATTCTACCCTTATACTCACTACTTTTTTTTCTTGGTATGGGCCAGCTTACCTACTAGTGGGTTTTAGTAGGTGTCATCATCACTCGGAAAGTTGGTTCTTGACATCCCTATTGGGTTGAGCCGTCATAGCTTGAGCCAACACTTGAAAAACAGCCTTAAACTCCGCATTGGTCACTTGTTCGATCAAAGGGACGGCTGGAACTTGAGGAGCTTGAGGAGTTTCCTGTTCCACATTCTCATTCACATTCCTCCTAACGTGTGATCTTCAAGGGGAAATATCTTGAAAAGTATCGAATAAGGATTAGGAGAGACATATAGAGTTACACTCTATCGCACGACTTTATGTAATGAAAGAAGTGAAGTTTCGTAAACATCTTATAGCTTCTCATTCATAAATGTGGCGTGCTTCACAGTCATGAACAAGACTCTACTCGACGTGGCTTAGAGATTTCCTAGGACCTTTCTAAACCTTGTGCACTAAATACCAAGTTTGTCACGATCCAAAGTATACCCTAGGCGTAACATGGCATATAAGACCCTGAGAGGCCCTACACAAGTCACTTAGCATACATCATACAAGATAATGGAATTTAAAGAATTCAAAAGATAGTCTTATATCATAAAGAGTGTGACAAAATCAAAAGTCTAACATAAGTCTCAAGCCATCAGTACATCATAAGGAAAGTGATTGGGACGTAACTCATACATCACATACAACTCTAAAACGAAAATGACTTAGAGCAGTAAAGAAGTTTCGGTCCTCGAAACATGAGGACCCACCAATCTTCAACCGAAGCAACCAAGGGATGTCTAGTCACGAGAGTGTCGAATAGGAGTGTCAGACCCTATATTAGTGAAATAGTGTTGACACAAGTATGCATTAGTACATAGAATGTACTAAGTATGATAGCAATGCATCAGAGTTATGAAATCATGCTAAAAGGGACTTTATATGACATGCAATGACCAAGCTAAATCATAAAATAACATGTTAGAAAACATACGCCATAATCTTGGTCAATGCAAGGTAAACAACTTTAGAACACATGTGAGATACTTTTAGAAATTAACCTTAGTTTGTTATTGTGAGAAGTTTGTCATTAACCGGCATAGACCATGTGAGCTATAACATGGAATCCGGTGTCTATCCCACACCGAAAAGAGATGTCCTTACTTTTCATGGTAAGAACCATAAACTTGAACTAAAGTAGATCCATTTGATAATGTCTATCTAAGAAAAACCTATGGTGGCACATAGTTATGGGACATGGGTAATCGCCGCTAGTCCACTTGGTGCTAAGCATAAATCCCACTGAATAGAAATTAATCATATTCATCTTTTTATCCATGAAAAGCAAAATTAAGTAGTCAATCCAAGCTAGAGTTCATTTAGAATAACTCATAAATCTTGATTCAAATTTAGTTGAGAAAACATTTCAATCCTATGAATACTTCATGTGAGAATAACCTTTCACAACAACAACATCGATGCTTTACTCTCAAAGCAACCTCAAATAATTCATATCAATTCCATAGAAAGGACATGCATATCTTCATAAATTCATAACTTATAGTTCATAAACATAATCATGTGCTCATAGTCTAAAATTCATGGGGTAAACATGGGTTCATATGAATTTAACTAAAAACATGTAATAACTTCAATTCATGCATAAATAGATGGAAAACAATCAATTTGATCAAGATTGAAAAGAACCCATGAACATTGAATAAAATTCTAACTTTGATTAGGTAATCTAGCTTTGTAAAATTTGAGAATTTAAGAACTCTATGGAGAAAAGAACTCCGTATGTGAATACTAAAATACCTTGATTCTCCAAGCCCAAGAAAATAGTGAATTTAGATACTTGAATGGAACCCTAGCTCTTCCTCTTCTTCCTTAGACTTGAGAGAATTTGGGAGGATGAATTTGGTCAAGTTTTGAAAATTTAGGAGAATGTGTTCAAATGGGTAAAATGAGAGTTTAAAACGTTTATATAGGTCCTAGGATAGAAAGTAAAACAACGTAGTATAAGGTTAAAATAATTAGGAAATGACACAAAAGCCTCTTTAAATGACCGACAGGCCTCATCTACGGTTTGGACCTACGGTCTATAGGTCCTTCTACGGACCGTACTGGTCAAACGTAGATAGGCTACTGGGACCTTAAGATTACCCTATCTTTGATGGATCTTATGTAAGGTTCGTAGATCTTCAACGGTCCGTACATGCCATCTATAGAACCCAACTTTGACCCTCCAAATTTCACTAAATCTGGGACTCACCTACGGACCTATTTACGACTCATACAAAGGTTGACGGATTGTTCTAATGAATCGTAAAAAGGGAACTAGGACTTTTTTGGAAAAAAAAAATTCCACTACCTAAGGTTGCCATCTACGGCTCATAGAAGCTTCTACGATCCATAGATGTGACCCATAGACACAGGCACCAACCTAAATCTGCATTTTTTCTTCTTTTCCAAATCCAACGTCTTACAGATTGAGTTTTAAAATAATTTGATATAAAATAAAATTTCAATTATAAATGATTGATGGGATATCAAATTAAATTTATCAATGCCAAATGGATACATATAATCAACATTTGCCCTAGTTTTCATAGTTTATCCCGATCATATTTCTCCTGAGATAAAAGATTGACAATTTATCTTTTTAGCTATCGCTCCAATTACAAAATTAACAATACTAATCAAAATTTAAATAAAAGATTGACGATACAAAACCTTGTTAATATATATGTATTATATTTATTTTTTTGTCATCTAAAATAAAAATATATTTACTCAAATATTTTTTACTCAAAAAATCAAAATCTTCGTGGCAACTTAAACACTCATTTTTTGTAACAAAGTAGGAAACCACTCAAAGTGCAACCTTATATATATATATATATATATATATAATATCCGTTGCTAGTCACATCTTCTATTACATATAAGTTTACTTCACCGAGTTAATCAATTTGTTGTCTCTTAAGTCTAATTTTTGATTCCTCTGTTTGCTTGAGGCATTGAATCACTGTAAGTATGCTATTAATCTGGTAATTGATTTAATTTCTTATAAAAAATATTATATTTCACATGTTATTTGTGCATTCATTAAATTAATTACTCTATGTGTATCTTTGTATCGATATTGAACATCGGTATCTAGTAGGAGGAAGGGGTGTATATTTTACCGAGTTTATCAATTTGTTGTCTCTCAAGTCTGATTTTTTACTCTGTTTTCTTGAGGCGTTGAATCATTGTAAGTAAGGTATTAATCTTGTAATTGATTTTCATTTCTTATAAAAAAAATTATTTCGCATGTTATTTGTGCATTCATTAAATTAATTACTCTATATGTATCTTTCTATCGATCCTAAACATTGGTGCCTAGTAAGAGGAAGAGGTGTATGTCTCTAATTTTTGGATTTAGTATATTCTAAATTTTGAGAATTTTTTACTCATGTTCTAAAGTTTCTTTTAAAATATCAAGTGTATGGGATTTAATCAAATTTAAAAGGTGATGTATTTTTTATGTGTATATATATTTTGGTTAAGTATATACAGTCGAGAAAAGTAGAAAAATGTTGATTTTATGATGAGTCAACATATTATATACTTTAGATTTTTGTAGAGTTTGACTTTTAGTTGTAATTATGGATCCTACAAAATTATCTTCAGTAAGATCGCCCATTTTTTTATAATCTTTAATTAGAGACATATGAGGTCTTTTGGGGGAAATATTAGATAACTAATTATTCATGGATTGAAGATTTGGGAATAAAGATTGTATTGATAACAAAAGTGTTTTATCTATTCATAAACGTATTCGGTGTGAATATAAATTATATAAGTTAATGGATGGGAATATAATAAACATTGTCCATACATTCAATGTTTTTTTTTCTTCATATTTTTGGATATTACATATTTCTTTTCCATCTTGCTTATTTTCCATTTTTTCATTTTCCTTTTAGTTTTTTCTTTTGTGAGATTATTTTTTACTCTCAGTTGCCTCCTCTCCCAGGCCTCAACTGAATTTGCATCTTGTGCGACTGATAACAATAATAATTACTCAATTCATATAATTTTACTATTTAATATGTATTATTAAACTATTTTATTCATTTGAGCTTATCTACATCAATAATAATTACCATATATGCTTAAAGTTCTATGTATTTTTTGTAGGTATCAATGGTGGTAGTGATAATGAAAATAAAGTAGTTCTGTGTATTCAAAATTACTAACTGGTAGCCCATACAACAAAATAATAACCACTACCACTTCTCAATTACAACTAATTACTATATCTATGGCACAAGCTAGGTTTAACTCTCCCTCAATCTCTTTTCCACCAGAATATTTCTTCTCCACCTTATGCTTGAATCTGAAATCTAATATTACCATAATATTCTCTTTATTCTTTTTGAATATATGTTTGTTGGTAAAATGTAATCTAGAAGTCTATGAAGTTGGTGAAGTTATGAAAATCAAGGCTAGTATCTTAGGAGAAACAAAACACATTATGTATTTTTTTCTAATTTGTTTAACTCTTGATTTAATAAATTAGCTTATATAATTTTCATAATATAAGTGTTTTTGAATTTTAGTGTTTCTATGTCACATCTCATAGTTAGTTCAATTGATACAACTCTTGAATTGATATAGAAATTAAAGATGAAGAATGTTTTTGCCACATATAATGATCAAACAGGCCACATACAATGATCAAACATCTAGAAACTTTATGTTGAAAAATGAATACATTTGAGTGCCTCAAAAAATTTGAGTCTCTAAATTTCAGGTTACAATTTTTTAATTGCAGAAATGTTCGAGGATGATATTATTCCCAATTATCATTAATATACTTATCATAATTCAAACTTATTTAATGCCTTGTGATTTAAAATCACATATGATAGTATATGATAGTTGTAGTTGAATATATTTTAACTAACATCTTTATAAAATCATGATATAATATTCAAAAATATAAAATATTTTTAAAAATAAATTTTGCTTTCTCTTTATACGACACTCAATCTTAATCCTAGCTCTATTTGCCTTTTCAATAGCCATTACGTCCATTGGCCATCCAATCTATTATCCCTACTCATTTGCCTAACAATTTGCATGATCCTATTGCAGAATCAATAATACCCAACCCCAACAACAATGTTCAATTTTTAAGCCACAAATGTTAAACAATATCACACCAAATCCACATATTCCTTCGATTTTGATCTCTCTGAAATCAGAAACGATGCTACATGGTGAACCACATCTCAAGTGGATCAAAGAAGATCGAGAAGATGAATATTATTGAGAATTTACAATATGCAGTCATTAACAAATTTTCAGATAGACAACCTCAACTGAAACAATTTATAATTATCATCTCGTGCTAATATAATATCAAGGGAGATTGACAAATTGATTTATTTCACAATCAACACACCTTATTCGATTCTGACCCAAAGAAGATTTTATTAATCTAACATCACAGTTAATATTTATATCATATTCAAAGATGGTAGCTCCTATCAAACAAGACATTTTGTCAAGTAACAAGATTTAAGATTGAAGAGGATACCTCCAGGTCAATGAAATGAATTTTATTCCCAAATCCATTAACAGATTTTGTAAAGGAATCATTGTTCTCATTAGAAATAATTGTTAGCACCTTTTTACATTTGGATATTGTCAGTATAAATAATTCTAGACCTAGTTATGCTAACGTAATATTTTAGTGAATTTACTGAAAGATTTACCCAATCATGTACACATGGAAATAGAGGATGAACAAACAGAAGTCATAAGGACTATGAAGGTATATATACTGTAATACCCCAACTTTTCAAAACATCTAAATTGACTCGTATCTTCGTGGAAAGATCAGGAGGGTGGGTAATAAATTAAGAATGATGTGTGCTAGCCCCTTTCCTCCGGAGCTGCTAGAGTTTGGAGGTTTGTTAGCTTTTGTTGTATATATTTTTATGGGTAGGTTGGGGCCTGTCCTGCCAATCTATACTACTCTTAGAGGCTTGTAGACTAGTGTGTGGGGTGTGTAGCTACGTTATGGCCATGCTGGCCTAGTTTGTTGGTTTGCTGAAGCTTGTGAGATGTTTGATGTATTGTCTTGATATATACATACTTTAAGTTTTGGTACAGAGATCATGGTGGCCTCGACGGCCCAATAAGGACTTCTGTGCTAATTTGCTATTTCTTTATATGAACTTTTGGGAGTAGCTGTTTCGTTTATAGATCTGTTGACATGTGGCTTGCCGGCCAAGGGCTTAGTTTTAAGCCGAGATATACTTGTTTGGTTTCTTGATTGTGTGTGGTTGTCATGCGCTAGTAGCAAATGGTTCAGCAGGGTCGGCTCGGGCCTGAGTTTCGGCATTAAGAGCCAGTTGCGTCCCTTGAGTTTGGGGAGTGACAAACTTGGTATCAGAGCAACGTCATATCCTAGGGAGTCTGCAAGCCGTGTCTAGTAGAGTCTTGTTTATAAATGTGTTGTGCACTACATTCGATAAGCAAGAAGCTACCGGGCATGTTAGAATGACTATCCTTATTTTGCTCAACTCGTGCTATAGAGCTATGTCTTAAGGGTTGAGGTTTCTGGCTTATAACTGATACTTGTATTCAGATAGAGATGGCTGACACCAGACAGACCATAGCTAGCCAGGGGCTAGATACAGCTGCAGGCGAAGGTAACGACAAAGTACCACAGGTAGAGGTAGCCCATTGTGATACCCAGGGGGAGACATCTTCTCAACCCCCTATAGCTTCTCCACCACTTTAGGAGCCTCCAAAGGCTACAGGACTTCCGGTTCCACCTGCAGTACCACCTCTAGTTTCTCCTATTCTATTTGATCAGGATTTCATGAGTGTAGTATGTATGTTAGCACAGTTAGTAGTTGCACAGTGCTACCTAGTTGCGTCAGATGCTGCCAGACCTTCTGAAGGGCTCGAAAGTTCAAGAGTTCGTGAATTTCTTGCCTTGAATCCTCCACAGTTTACAGGGACAGATCACAGAGAGGACCCTCAACACTTTGTTGATCAGCTTCATAGGATCTTTAGAGTTATGTATGCTTCAGCGACTGAGTCAGTTGAGTTAGCAGCATTTCAATTGTGCGATGTTGCAGTATTATGGTACGAGAGTTGGGAGAGATCTAGGGGAAAAGATGCATATCTATCCACTTGGGGATAGCTTTACAAAAACTTTCATAGATCACTATTTGCCTCGAGAGATTAGGTATGGTCGAGTGGACCAGTTTCTGAACCTCCGACAGGGCAGTATGAGTGTCCGAGAGTACAGGCTGAGATTTGATTCATTTGATAGATATGCACCAGCGTTTATTGATACGATGCATGATAGGGTGCGTAGATTTGTGGGAAGGCTCGACTCAGACTATATCAACGCTTGTTCTACCGCTGCACTAAATGATAATATGGATATCTCACGAATTCAGGCTTTTGCACAAGGCATAGAGGATCGCCGACATTTACAATAAATGAGTGAGAGGGTCGAGAGAGAGAGACAGAAGAGGGCTAGGCCCGCTGGTTCACATGGAGATTTTCAGGGTGGTCTTAGACCCCAATATTCTATTAGGCCACCTAGACCTCCACCACAGTAGTTCCAGGGTAGTAGATTTGATCGTCAGGGACAGTCAGGCCTAGGTGAGGGTTCACAAACATCATGCTCACAGCAGCAGAGGGGTTCAGGCCAGGCTAGGACAACCCCGCCGCGTTGCACTATGTGTGGTAGGATGCATTTTGGGAGGTGCAGACAGGGTTCCACATGTTGTTATTCTTGTGGACATGAGGGGTATGGGTGGAGAAATTGTTCCTCCTCATCAACACAATCCACATGGCGTGGACCCCAAACTTCAGCAGGTAGAAGTAGAGGCGAAGGCAGAGAGGGAGCATCTAGTTCTGGTAGTGTACAGAACCGTACATATTCACTAGCCGGTCGACAAGACTCAGAGTCATCACCAGATGTTGTGACATGTACATTGATTATTTGTTCCCATTGTGTTATTGCTTTGATAGATCCTGGATCTACGCTGTCTTATGTTATGCCATTTATCGCGGGGAAGTTATGTATAGTAGCAGAGTCATTAGATCGATCCTTTATTGTATCTATACCAGTTAGTGAGTCTATTATTGCCAAGAGAGTCTATCGAGGTTGCACGGTAGAAATTATTGACCGTCAGACCTCTATAGACCTCGTAGAGTTAGAAATGGTCGATTTCGACGTTATTATGGGTATGGACTGGTTAGCATCTTGTTATGCTAATGTTGAGTGCCGAACAAAGATTGTTAGATTTCACTTTCCAGGAGAAGAAGTTCGGGAATGGAAAGACGATACAGCAACGCCGAAAGGTAGGTTTATTTCCTATCTCAAGGCAAGGAGAATGATTACTAAGGGTTGTATTTATCATCTTGTTCACGTTCATGATATAGATGCAGAACCACTGACTCTTCAGTCTATTCCAGTAGTTAATGAGTTTCTAGATGTATTTCCAGACGAGCTCCCTGGTATTCCTCCAGAACGGGTAATTGATTTTGTTATCGATATGCTACCAGGTACATAACCCATATTTATTCCTCCTTATAGAATGGCTCCTGCTGAGCTAAAGGAGTTGAAGGATCAGTTGAAAGACTTGTTGGATAAAGGCTTTATCAGGCCTAGTATTTCACCATGGGGTGCGCCAGTGTTATTTGTGAGGAAGAAAGATGGCTCACTAAGAATGTGTATCGATTACCGACAGCTGAATAAGGTGACTATAAGAATAAGTATCCCTTTCCGAGGATCGATGACTTGTTTGATCAGTTACAAGGTGCTGAGTGTTTCTCAAAGATTGATTTAAGATTAGGATACCACCACATACGAGTTCGGGAGAAAGACGTTCCAAAGACAGCTTTTAGAACCAGATGGACACTTTGAGTTCTTGGTAATGTCTTTTGGATTAACTAATGCCCCAGCAGTGTTCATGGACCTGATGAATAGCATATTTAGGCCATATCTAGATACGTTTATGATTGTATTTATTGATGATATTTTGGTCTATTCGCATTCAAAAGCTGAGCATGCAGATCACTTGCGAGAAGTCCTTCTGGTTCTTCGAGAGTAGAAACTTTACGCAAAGTTCTCTAGGTGTGAGTTCTGGTTGAGCTCTGTGGCTTTCCTAGGCCATATCATATCAGATTCCGTCATTATGGTTGATACACAAAGGATTTAGGCAGTAAAGACTTGGCCTAGACCCATGACTCCGACTGAGGTTCGTAGTTTCTTAGGATTAGCTGGGTACTACAGAAGGTTTGTAGAGGGGTTTTCTTCACTTTCAGCACCATTAACGAAGTTGACTAAAAATATGGCTAAGTTCCAGTGGACTAAGGCTTGAGAGCATAGTTTCTAGGAACTGAAGGACAGGTTGACATCAACACCAGTTCTAGCATTGCGAGAGGGTTCAGAGGGCTATGCGGTGTACTGTGATGCCTCTGGTGTTGGGTTGGGATGTGTTTTAATGCAACATTGTAAGGTTATCGCTTATGCTTCAAGGCAGTTGAGGAAGCATGAGAAGAACTATCTGACCCACGATTTAGAGTTGGCTGCAGTTGTGCGTGCGTTAAAGATCTGGAGACACTATTTGTATGGCGTTCATGTTGACATTGTCACAGATCATAAAAGTCTTCAATATATCTTTAGACAGAAGGAGTTAAATCTATGGCAACGTCGATGGGTTGAATTACTGAAAAACTACGACGTGGATATTTTATATCATCCAGAAAAGGCAAATGTGGTAGCGGATGCCCTCAGTCGAAGATCTATGGGTAGTTTTTCCTATGTAGGTGCTGAGAAGTGGGAGCTAGCGCAAGAGCTTCATCAGTTAACTAGCTTGGGAGTCAGATTGTTAGAGGCAGATGATAGTGGGGTCATAATTCAGGACATAGCCGTATCATCTCTAGTTGTAGAAGTAAAATCACGGCAACAAGAGGATCCTAGCTTAGAGCAGCTCAGAGCTAAGGCTCAGGATCAGTAGTCTTTAGCATTTGATATAGCAGGAGATGGAGTTCTTAGATATAGCGGTCGATTGTGTGTCCCAAACGTTGCAGGGCTTTGACATCGGATTATGGAAAAGTAACATCATTCTCGTTATTCTATTCAACCTGGTTCGACGAAGATGTACCATGATATTAAGGAGATCTATTGGTGGAACGGGATGAAGAAGGACGTTACTGAGTTTGTGGCACAGTGTCCTAACTGCCAATAGGTGAAAGTTGAGCACCAAAAGCCCGCTGGACTAGTTCAGGAGATAGTCATTCCATTGTGGAAGTGGGAAGCAATTAATATGGATTTTATTACAGGGTTACCTCGATCGCGTTGCAAGTTTGACTCTATTTGGGTAATCAACCCACTTCTTACCAGTCAGGGCTACTTTATGGCCGAAGACTATGCAGGGACTCTATATTAGAGAGATTGTTAGGTTACACGGTGTCTCAGTATCTATTATCTCTGATAGAGGAGCACAATTTACCTCCAACTTTTGGAAGTCCTTCCAGAAAGGACTGGGGACACGGATTAATCTTAGTACAACCTTTTACCCCAAACAGATGGCTAGGCTGAGCGCACAATTTTGACACTCGAGGATATGTTACGAGCATGCGAGCTGGACTTCAAAGGAAGTTGGGATGACCAGTTGCCTCTTATTGAGTTCGTATACAATAATAGTTATCATTCCGGCATCGGGATGGCACCTTATGAGGCTTTGTATGGGCGAAAATGTAGATCCTCCATTGGATGGTTCGAGGTAGGTGAGTAGGGTTGATTGGACCCGACTTAGTACAACAGACAGTGGAGCAGGTTAAGCTCATTCGGGAGAGGTTGCTAACAGCTCAAAGCCGACAGAAATCATACTCAGATGTGGACGAAGGGACTTAGAGTTTTGTGTCAATGACTGGGTATTCTTAAAAGTCTCGCCTATGAAGGGTGTTATGAGATTTGGCAAACAAGGCAAGCTTAGTCCAAGATTCATTGGGCCATACCGAATCCTTCAGAGGGTAGGACAGGTAGGTTATGAGTTAGAATTGCCTTCGAAGATAGAATCTGTTCATCCAATTTTCCATGTATCGATGCTACGAAAGTGCGTAGGAAACCCTTCTCGGGTTGTACCAATTGAGGATGTTCATATCATAGAGGAGTTGTCCTACGAGGTAACTCCAATTGCCATATTAGATCGATAGGTTCGTAAATTGAGGACCAAAGAAGTGGCTTTGATTAAAGTATTGTGGAGAAATAAGAATAGAGAAGAAGTGACCTGGGAAGCTGAGGATGACATGAGGTTCAAATATCCTCACTTGTTTCATACCCCAGGGTGATGGCATATCAGTTTATATTAGTGCAGTGAGGTTAGGTACCTATCTGATTTTTCTTTATATATTGCTTCTTACAATTATTGTTGTTGTCGGTATATATTTTGTCGCACTGTTATTGCGGAGCTATAGTGCTTAGTTATTTATGTCATCCTGTGAGACGCCTAGGTAAGAATTTCTACGTTCTAGGTACCTGGATAGTCACATTTAAAAGGATACTCTACGTAAATTTTGGCAATTCCTAAGGACTTAACCGCGTGACTCAGATTTTCCATTCGAGGGGGGAAAGATGGAATACCTTGACTTTTTGAAATGTCAAAATTGACTCGTATCTTCGTGGAAAGACTAGGAGGGTGGGTAATAAATTAAGAATGATGTGTTATGTGATATTTTAAGTGTTCAAGGATTGTATCTCAAGTTTTGAAGTTAGGTAAGTGGCAAAATAAAAGTTAGCGAAAGTTACTATAAATTCCTTTTTAAAGATTTATCTGAAATTTGGGTCAAATATCTCGGAGATTTTCTCCCAATTTATAAATATTTATGATGCCCACAACCTATGAAATTGAAGGTCTATGAGTCTAGTTTCCAACGCATCAACCCGTTCGTTCATACGACTTTAGAATGGAGAGATATTTGCGTTTTTGCAAGATTGTGCAAGCAGGCAGGTGAGGTGGGTCCCCTAGGTCGGTGGAACTTTATATATATCATCTTCTTCGACTTTTCTTCTTTTTTATTAGTGAATAACCAGAAAACTCACAAAACCCATTTCTAGGATCAGCCAAGTTACAGATTTTCGTGACTTAAGTCCTTGATAAAAGTTGTTCTACGCGTTGAGCTTGTCAACATTGTATAATTTGTTTTATCGATTTCCTATCATATCGTACTTTGGTGGTTGGACAGCAGGGGTTTGGGCATATTTTAAAGCTTTGAGGTGTATTACGAACTTAAAATCAAGCATCGAGGGGGGTTGTGAGTAAAGTCGTTAGGCCACGTGAATTCAGTGAAAAAGTTATGTTAAGGTTATTCTCTACTTACGACATGTTTCCTTAAAGCGTAGGAGCAATGTAATTAGGTTGTTATCCTTATTATACTTGTAGCCATTATTGTTGATTGTTGGCTGCTCGAGTTGATATAATCCTCCCTTGTCAAGATTCCTATTCAGTTAGTAGCGTCCCTATGTTGGACACAACTTAGAGGCTATTTGTATAGGTTGCGTATAACCAAATTGCTCGCTTTTAGCGATTGGATTGTTATTGTTGCCCTTGGGGCTATTGTGGTTAACTGCAGGAATGTGATCTATGCCTAGAAGGGTTATGTTATCCTACGAGGCTATATGGATGCCTAAGAGGGCTACGATGTTCCTACAGGGCTATATTGACGCCTAAGAAGGCTATGTGCTTCCTACAAGGCCATGTTGTTGCCTAAGAGGGCTATGCGTTGTCTATAAGCTATGTTGATGCCTAAGAGAGCTATGTGCTGCCTATGGGGCTATATTAATGCCTAATAGGGCTATGTGACTACCTATGGGGCTAGGGGACTACCGATAGGGGTATATTGACTGATTGGCACCTTTCGGGCTTATGAGGGCCTGAGTAGGTGGTATTGTGTGCTGTTTGTACCTGCCGAGTTTATGGGGGCTTGGTTAGGTTGTTGTTTTATTATTTTTGATAAGTTAAGATTTAGGAACAGGTCGGTACACTTATCGTATCCTTGATCTATTTATCGGATTATTCCAGTATATTAGGATACCTGCTCATAGTCTATTGCCTTTCATACTCTGTATATTATTTTATACTGACGCCCCATTGCCTGGGGGCACTACATTAATGCATGCATGTCCCGACAGACGATCCAGTAGACCTCCTCAGCAGCAGGATTGAATTTTATCCGCTTGGCTAGCCCCTTTCCTCCGGAGCTTCCAGAGTTTGGAGGTTTGTTAGCTTTTGTTGTATATATTTTTATGGGTAGGCTGGGGCCCTATCCCGCCAATATGTACTACTCTTAGAGACTTGCAGACTAGTGTGTGGGGTGTGTTGCTACATTATGGCCATGCTGGCCTAGTTTGTTGGTTTGCTGAAGCTTGTGAGTTGTTTGATGTATTGTCTTGATATATACATGCTTTCAGTTTTGGTATAGAGATCATGATGGCCTCGACGGCCCAATCAAGACTTCTGTGCTAGTTTGCTATTTCTTTATATGAACTCTTGGGAGTAGCTATTTCGTTTATAGATCTGTTGACAGGGGCCTTGCCTGCCGAGGGCTTAGTTTTAAGCGAGATATACTTGTTTGTTTTCTTGATTGCGTGTGGATGCCATGCGTTAGTAGCAAATGGTTCAGCTGGGTCGGCTCGGGCCTGAGTTTTGGCATTAGGAGCCAGTTGCTCCCCTTGAGTTTGGGGCGTGACATAAACAATATGCTATTTGTTGAAGTATTGTAGAAGATGAAAACTCCAAGGCCACAACATAAATGAATACATAATATTGCAAGTAGATTTTTTTGCAAAGAGGATTGAAAATAAAAGAGAGGACGAAAAAAAGGAGAACAATAGAGGAAAAACAAAAACATTGTTACAAACAATACTAAAAATCAATAAATGAGGGATACAAATGTGGATAATAATAAAGGGTTAGGATCAAACAAGGATAAACATGAATTTATAACTATATATGATGGTGACAATCAACTTGAAAAAGAAATTGGGAACACTACTCAACAAAATGAGGTATAGTGAACAATAGAGATTGGGTGAAGCCTTCAAGCCAGTAAAATCAGAAGTAAGGAAGAATGATATCCATCAGAGTTATTTTATTTTATTCACAATTTTATTAATTTTGATTTAATTCGAACCGATTCAATTAGTAAATACCAAAGGACATGTCCCTTTAACTCTTTTAAACCTCAAAATCAACAGAAAATTACGCAAGATATCCCTTTAAGTGTGTGGTCTTAATTTTTTATACCCCATAAGAAAAGTCTTTAAAAATTAGTTTGTCTTCCTCTTTATGTGTAGAACAAATATATTTTTGTCTCTCTATACCTCAAATTTTTTTAAACAACTCTCCATGTTCAATTGTCTCTCAATGTTAATTTTCTCTTTTTTATCTTAACTCTTTATTTTTTGCTAATGAATCGAAAGTTGAGTAATTCACAGAGAAGATCTTCTTTCTTTGACATTAAATAAACTTAGGGATTTTATCTTCAAGTTAATTAACAACATCTGTAATATGAATCAACCACATATCTAATATGGGAAGATTGATATATGTTAGTATATAATTGATAGAGTAGTCTATGGAAAAGAATATCACAAGAAAAATGATATATGTTAGCATATAATTGAAAGAGTAGTCTATGGAAAAGAATATCACAGTTTTTGAATAGTATTGCCGCCCATGTGGCATAAGTCATTTTTTAAAGTTTTGAGCTATGTGTTGTCTCTAAGGCAATAGTTATAGTATATCATAATAGTCATAGTGAAATAGTGTAAAATGTTGCCCATGAGACATATGTTATTTTTAGAAAAACTCCTGAGCTACGTTTTGCCTCTAAGACAATAGTTATTGCGTTTCGCATAAGTTAGACCTAGTGAAAATGGTGTAAATTATTGTCCATGAGGCGCAACTTGTTCTTTAAATGTTTTTGGGCTATATTTTGCCTCCATGAGGTTTAACTTGTTGTTTGGAAGTCCTTGGGATTATAAGTCTTACTTCTAAAGCAATAGTTTATAGAGTATCTCATGAATCAAGATCTCTTGCCCATGGAGCATAACTTATTATTTGGAAGTCCTTGGGATAATTCTTACTTCTAAGGTAAGGGTTATAGAGCATCTGATAAATCAAAACACAATGTAGTTGTAACATTCCTCTTTAGAAAGAGCCAAATTTAGAAAGCGCTAAATTGGAAATAGCTAAATTGAGAATTTTGCATGTTATGCTTTAGTTGTGAGTTTTGGGTTAACTTCAAACTACCATAACTTTCAGTACAGGATGATTTAGGTGACCCATAAGATATCAAATGAAAGGTCTTGTAATCCTCTTTCCAATGCCTCCAAGTTTGCTAAGTTTTGAGTTCGGATGAGGGAGATATGCCTGTTTGAAGTCAGCCTTTCCAGTTAAGAAAAGTTACTCGAATTAGTGAGGGTATTTTGGTCTTTTCCTTACCCCCATAAGCTTTAAACGTGTTTAGTGATATTTTAGGGTTCAAAACTGATTTGGGTCAGTTTCACAATACTAAATTACGCTTAGGGTTTTAGAAGAGAGTTCAAGAAAAGAAAAGAGGAGAAAAGAAAGAACGATCGAGGTTTCTTGCGAATCGAGGATTTATTTCGCCAAATCAAAGTATGTAAGTTTTCATAGTGTTGGATTCGTTCACCCACACGCCAATCATGATTTACATAATTGAATTCATTCATAAAGATTGAAAGATTTAAGTTCTTGATGAGTGTTCGTGAAGTGTTATTTTCGTTCTTGAATTAGGATGGGTTTGATGAGTTCTTGAGATAATTGTATTGTGTTTGAGAGTTGTTTTTGGGTATATTCTTATGTACTTGGATTGGGTAATTGAATCTAAGGAAAATTTAAGGAAATAAATTGATTCTAAACGAATTAGGGTCAGAAAATGAGATAGAAAATTCATCGGATTGATCTGGGGAGAGGCTGGGGCGGCGCGCCCCCCACCCTTTTCCCATAGTTTACACCGTCTAAGTCATTTTAAAGTGTACCTTTACTCCCTATTGATTCTAACTACTCTAAAGTACATCTAAATATCGAGAGATCCTTCATAACATGATTTATAACTTTGAATTCATAATTCAAATTCAAGGTGGAGTTAAGAGTTAAGTCTTGATAGTTCTTTCGAGTCATTTTTAGAAGTCTTTTACAATCTTTTAAAACTTGTTTAACACTTGAGTACTTGAGTATGAGGATGAGTAATGTTTAGTTTCATTTTTTGAAATGAATATATGGGAACTAAGTATTCCTAAGAGTAAATGGTTTTAAATTTAAAATGAGGAGGAAACTATGATTCCCAAATGAGTTATGAGGAGTTTTGAGTACTATCTCTTTTTAGAGAAATATTTTGAGTAATAATCTCAAAGTTGAAGATGAGGAAATTTTTTTAAACATATGAGCTAAGTTATATTTTGGGAGTAGTATTGAGCACCGATATAAGGGACGAGTTCAGATAACTCAAAGTCCTCATAAACCATGTAGCCAACATGGGTAGAAAGGGTCATACTTCTTAGATGATTCCTTATTACTTTTTAAGAATATCTTAGTGGATCCACTTAGTTGAGGAGTTCTATATCCCAGCAAGGTATAGGACAGATCTGGCAGCATGGGCGAGACGTTGTATCATCACATAGCTCATAGTGATGGTTGTCGGTTAGAGAATCTCCCAAATAGAGTTATTTTGTATTTTTACATACAAACTGAGTTATCTTGTGTTCTTAAATACATTGAGTTGTTATCTACTATTTTAAAAGAATTTCTTTGTATCGCATTATTGTCATTGCTTTTATATTGAATTGAGTTGAGATTGAGTTGAGTTGAGACGAGGCAAGTTGTTTCTTCAGTTCCAGATCCAGTTCAAGATTATTTCATGTTTTAGAATTCCCCTTGCATGCTTGTACATTCCATGTACTGACGCCATTTGGCCTGCATCTTTTATGATGAAGATACAAGAGATTAAGATCATCAACAGGCGCTTCGTTAATACCATAGCAGTTTGAGTTAGCTTTGGTGAGCATCCTTCCTTCCGAAGGAACCCTCATTTTTTTGTATCATATTATTTTAGTTTTGTTAGGATGATCGGGGGTCTTGTCTCGACATCCCTCATAGTATTTGAGACTGCATAGATAAATAGGCAGTAGTAGTTCATGAATCTTTTTCATTTTCGTTGTTTAATGTCTGAAGACTTGAGTTGCTTATTGGCCAGTTGAATGTTTTATTTCTAAAATATTCTAAGTATTTATTTGTGACAAGTTGAGTAAAGTTACTTTTGAGTTCATATGTTCTTTAGTAAGTCTTTCGCTGAGAGTTGAGTCAGGCAAAGGGTTCGTTTGGGGCCAGAAATGGTTCTCAAGTGCCAGTCGCGTCCAGGGTGTAGGCTCGGGGAGTGAAAAATTTGGTATCAGAGCCCAGAGTTCAAGAGTCCTAGGTTTTCTATGAAGTCATATATGTAGAGTCCTAGTTATCGGTGTAAAGCACGCCCCATCTATAATCAAGAGGCTGCGACATTCAGTAACTATCTTACTTCTTTCATACACTTTTTGTGTGATAGAGTTCAACTCTATAAAGATTTTTTCTAATTCATGTTTGCGCGTATCTTTCATATCATGCCTCTACTAAGAGTTGTTCGAGGTCGTCTTGCTAGGAAGAATGTTGATGCTCGGGATCAAAGGGCCCCCAATGCACCAGAAGTGCAACCCCAAGGAGAGGTTCAAATGCTAACTTCCGGGATGCTATCCGGATGTTGAGTCAAATGGCGACCAATCAAGCTGGACAACAAATAGGGAATCGATAGGATGTGTCCGATACATCCAGAATTCGTGAGTTCTTATGGATGAACCCTCCAGACTTCACCGATTCAAGTGTCAATGAGGATCGAGAAAACTTTATGGAAGAGTGCAGAAAGTGTTTGAAGTGATGCATGTTGCTGATGTTGATCGAGTGGAGTTGGTTGCATATCAACTCAAAGGTGTTGTTAGGATCTGGTACGATTAATGGAAGAAGAGTAGAGGTGAAGAGGCACTAATTGTGAGCTAGGTTGTGTTTGAGAGTGACTTCATGGGGCATTTATTTCCCCATGAGCTGAGAGAGGCAAAGGTAAGATAGTTCCTCACTCTTAAGCAGAAATCTATGAGTGTGCATGAGTACAGCTTCAAGTTCACTCAACTGTCCCGTTATGCTCTGGAAATGGTTGCTGATATGAGGAGCAGGATGAGTTTGTTTGTGTTCGAGTTGTCTCGTCTATCGAACAAAGAGGGTAAGGCTGCTATGTTGATATGGGACATGGATATAGCAAGGCTCATGATCCATGTGCAGCAGGTTGAGGAGGACAATTGGAGGGATAGAGAAGAGTTCTGAAACAAGAAAGCTAAGACAATAGGAAATGAGTCCGGGCAGCAGAAGAGTAATATAAACCGGTCATCCTTTCAACAGAGGTGAGTTCAAGAATCAGAGTTTGTAGAATTTCAGAGCTAGTCCTGCACAGTCTCAAGGTAGTGTGGCACAAGGGGGTAATGGGACTCCTGCATATGCTAAGTGTGGTAGGAACCACCCAGGAGTGTGTCATGATGGCTCCACTGGCTTCTTCAAGTGTAGTCAGGCATGTCACTTCATGAGAGTGTTCCCTAAGAACAACAGGCAGGGTGGTAATGGAGGAAATAGAGCCCAATCTTCTTCAACAGCTCCACTAGACAGAGTTTCACCTAGAGGAGCTACTTCAAGGACAGGCGGAGGAGAAAACCATCTGTATGCTATCACCAGTGTCCAAGAGCAAGAGAATTCGCCAGATGTTGTCACTAGTATGATCAAAGTCTTTACTTTTGATGTATATGTTTTGCTTGATCTAAAAGTGAGTCTGTCTTTTGTGACTCTGTATATTGCTATGAGTTTTGATGTTCTTCATGAGAAAATTCTTGAGCCCTTCAGTGTTTTCACATATGTTGGTGAGTCTATTCTAGCTGAGAGAGTTTATCGTGATTGTGTCATTTATTTCAATCACAAGGACACCATGGCTGATTTAGTTGAGCTAGATATGGTGGACTTTGATGTTATTCTAGGTATGGACTATCTTCATGCTTGTTATGCCTCAGTTGATTGTAGAACTCGAGTAGTTAAGTTCCAGTTTCCTAATTAGTCAGTTATAGAGTGGAGGAGTAGTTCACTAGTTCCTAAGGGTCATTTTATTTCGTACCTTAAGGTGAGGAAGTTAGTTTACAATGGGTGTATCTATCACTAAGTCAGAGTTAATGACTATAGTGTTGAGACACCATCTATTCAGTCAGTTCCAGTTGTGAGTGAGTTTCCAGAGGTCTATCCAAATGATCTTCCCGGAGTCCCTCCTGAGATAGAAATAGAATTCAGTATAGATATTTTTCCTGATAATCATCCTATCTCTATTCCGGCCATATAGAATGGCTCTAGCTGAGTTGAAAGAGTTAAAAGAGCAGTTAATAGATCTCATAGATAAGGGCTTTATTCGACCAAGTGTCTCACCTTGGGGAGCCCCGGTCTTATTTGTGAGGAAAAAAGATGGTTCACTTAGGATGTGTATTGATTACCGCCATTTGAACAAGGTTACCATAAAGAATAAGTATCCCCTTTCGAGGATTGATGATCTTTTTTATCAACTTCAGGGCACCACTTGTTTTTCTAAGATAGACCGCAGATCAGGCTATCATTAGTTGAGAGCAAGAGAAAGTTATATCCCTAAGACAACATTCAGAACCCGCTATGGTCATTATGAGTTTCTAGTCATGTCTTTTGGTTTGACTAATGCTCCTACATCATTCATGGATCTTATGAACAGAGTGTTTAAGCCATATCTTAATATGTTTTTTATCATGTTCATTGATGACATTCTAATTTATTCAAGGAATAAGAAGGATCATGCTAGTCATCTCACAGTAGTTCTCCAAACTCTGAAAGATGAAGAGTTGTATGCTAAATTATCTAAGTGTGAATTTTGGCTTGAGTCAGTCGCATTCTTAGGCCACATTATTTCTGGTGATGGAATTCGAGTTGACACTCAAAAAATTGAGGCAGTGCAGAATTGGCCTATACCCATGTCTCCAACTGATATTAGGAGTTTCTTGGGATTGGCTAGCTACTATAGGAGGTTTGCCGAGGGGTTTTCATTTATTTCATCCCCGTTGACTAAGTTGACTCAGAAGACAGGAAAGTTTCAATGGTCTCAAGCTTGTGAGAAGAGCTTTCAGGAGTTGAAAACTAGGTTGACTATTGCTCTAATGTTGACCTTACCGGAGGGTACGCAAGGTTTTGTGGTGTATTGTGATGCATCCAGAGTTGGACTAGGTTGTGTATTGATGCAGAATGGCAAGGTTATAGCTTATGTTTCCAGACAGCTTAAGATTCACGAGAGGAATTACCCAACTCATGATCTAAAGTTGGTTGTTGTAGTGTTTGATTTGAAAATATGGCGTCATTATCTTTATGGTGTTCATGTAGATGTGTTCACCGATCACAAGAGTCTTCAATATGTATTCAGTCAGAAAGAGCTTAATCTCAGACAGAGGAGGTGGTTGGAGTTACTCAAGGATTATGACATGAGTATTCTCTATCATCCAGGTAGGGATAATATTGTTGTTGATGCTTTGAGCAGGTTGTCTATGGGTAGTACTAGCCATGTTGAGGGAAAAATGAAGGAATTAGCCAAGGATGTGCACAGACTTGCACGCTTGGGAGTTCGTTTGTTGGATTCCAATGAAGGTGGAGTAGTGGAGATGAATGGGGCTAAATCATCATTAGTGTTAGAAGTGAAAGAGAAACAAGACCAAGATCGTGTTTTTCTTGAATTGAAGGCAAATGTTCATAAGCAGAAAGTGATGGCTTTTGAACAAGGGGAGATGGTGTATTGAGGTATCAAGGTAGGTAGTGTGTACCAAGGGTGGATAAACTCCAAGAGAGGATCATGGAAGAGGCTCATAGCTCAAGATATTCAATCCATCCTGGTTCCACAAAGATGTATCGGGACTTGAGAGAAGTCTATTGGTGGAGTGGTATGAAGAAATGTATTGCAAATTTCGTTGCTAAATGCTCGAATTGTTAACAAGTCAAGGTAGAGCACCGAAGGCCCGGTGGTATGGCACAAAATGTAGAGATTCCAAAATGAAAGTGGGAGATGATCAATATATATATATATTTTATTACTGTGTTGCCGCGTTCTCGTAGGCAACACGATTTTATTTGGGTGATTGTAGATCGGATGACTAAATCAGCACACATTTTGCCGTAAAGACTAACTATTCAACAAAGGATTATGCCAAGTTAAATATTCAAGAGGTGGTTAGACTTCACGGAGTTCCGGTGTCCATCATTTCAGATAGAGGTGCGCAATTTACTACACAATTTTGGAAGTCTTTCCAGAAGGGTTTGGATTCAAAGGTGCATTTGAGTACTGCTTTCCATCCTCAGCTGATGGTCAAGCAGAGCGTACGATTCAGACTTTAGAGGTTATGTTTAGGGTGTGTGTGATTGATTTCAAGGGTAATTGAATGATCACTTACATCTCATCGAGTTTGCTTATAACAATAGTTATCATTCTAGCATCTAGATGGTTCCTTATGAAGCTCTTTATGGGAGAAGATGTAGATCTCCTATTGGATGGTTTGAGGTTGGTGAAGATGGGTTGATAGGACCAGACTTAGTTCATCAAGCTATGGAGAAAGTGAAGATCATTCAAGAGAGGTTGAAAACAACGCAGAGTCGTCAGAAATCATATACAGATGTTAGGAGAAGAGACTTGGAGTTTGAGGTGGATGATTGGGTTTATTTGAAAGTGCCACCCATAAAGGGTGTTATGAGATTTGGTAAGAAGGGGAAACTTAGTCACCGGTATATTGGTCCTTATAGGATATCCAAGAGGATTGACAATATAGCCTATGAGTTGGAGCTACCACTAGAGTTAGTAGCAGTCCATCCGGTATTTCACATTTCAATGTTGAAAAAGTGAATGGGTTATCCTTCACTTATTATACCTATTGAAAATATTGGTATTAAGGACAACCTATCTTATGAGAAGATTTCTATTGAGATACTTGATCGTCATGTTCGCAAGTTGAGAACCAAGGAGGTTGCGTCAGTCAAGGTATTATGGAGGAACTAGTTTGTTGAGGAAGCTACTTGGGAGGCTAAGGAGGATATGAAGAAGATATACCCACATCTCTTTGAGTTCAGAGAAATCCCATACCAATGTAATAATTTTTTTAAAACACTCTTTTAATTTATATGTTATGATTGTGTTAAATTGCATGTTGGGTGTTTGAGTTGGGTGTTAGATGTTGCCACCCTTAGTTCTACTTTAGAGTGATCTCATTCGAGGATGAATGTTCCCAAGGGGAGATATTGTAACATCCTGCCTTAGAAAGAGCTAAATTTAGAAAGTGCTAAATTGGAAATAGTTAAATTGAGAATTTTGCAAATTATGATTAAGTTGTGAGTTTTGGGTTAACTTCAAACAACCATAACTTTCAGTACAAGATGACTTAGGTGGCCCATAAGATATAACATGAAATGTCTTGGAATCCTCTTTCCAAATCCATCAAGTTTGCTAAGTTTTGAGTTCGAATAAGGGAGATATGCTCGTTTGAAGTCAGCCCGTCCAGTTAAGGAAAGTTACCCGAATTAGTGAGGGGTATTTTGGTCTATTCCTTAGCCCATCATCTTTAAACGTGTTTAGTGATATTTTATGGGTCAAAACTGATTTGGGTCAGTTTCACAATCCTAAATTAAGTTTAGGGTTTTAGAAGAGAGTACAAGAAGAGAAAACAGGAGAAAAGGAAGAACGATCGAGGTTTCTTGCGAATCGAGGATTTGTTTCATAAAATTGAAGTATGTAAGTTTTCATAGTGTTCGGTTAGTTCATCCATACGCCAATCACGATTTACTTATTCGAATTCATCCATAAAGATTGAAATTTTTAAGTTCTTGATGAGTGTTCTTGAAGTGTTGTTTTCGTTCTTGAATGAGGATGGGTTTGATGAGTTGTTGAGATAATTGTATTGAGTTTGAGAGTTGTTTTTTAGTAGATTCTTGTGTACTTGTATTGGGTAATTGAATATAAGGAAAATTTGAGGAAAGAAATCAGTTCTAGATGAATTAGGGTCAGAAAATGAGATAGAAAATTCATCGGATTAATCTGGAGAGGTCCCCAGATACGCCAGAGGGGCTGTGGCAGCGACCCAGCAGTGCACCATTTTTAATTCTCTGGTGTTTAGGGGCTGGCGCCTCGCGCCAGGGTCGCCTGCCCCACCTTTTTTCCATTGTTTACTCTGTCTAAGTCCTTTTAAAGTGTACCTTTACTCCCTATTGATTCTAACTACTCTAAACTACATCTAAACATCGTGAGATCATTCATAACATTAATCATAACTTTGAATTAATAATTCAAATTCAACGTAGAGTTAAGAGTTAAGTCTTGAGAGTTCTTTCGAGTCATTTTGAGAAGTCTTTTACAATCTTTTAAAACTTGTTTTAAGACTTGATTACTTGAGTATGAGGATGAGTAAAGTTGAGTTTCATTTTTCAAAATGAATATATTGGAACTAAGTGTTCTCAAGAGTAAATGTTTATACATTTAAAATGAGGAGGAAACTATGATTTCCAAATGAGTTATGAGGAGTTTTTAGTACTATCTCTTTTAAGAGAAATATTTTGTGTAATAATCTCAAAGTTGATGATGAGGAAATGTTTTAAAAACATATGAGCTAATTTATATTTTGGGAGTAGTATTGAGCACCGATATGGGGACGAGTTCAAATAACTCAAAGTCCTCATAAACCATGTAGCCAACGTGGGTAGAAAGGATCATACTTTTTAGATGATTCCTTATTGATTTTTAAGCATAACTTAGTGGGTCCACTTAGCTGAGGAGTTCTATACCCTAACAAGGTATAGGACAGTTTTGGCAGCGTGGGGAGTCGTTGTATCATCACATAGCTCATAGTGATGGTTGTCTGTTAGAGAATCTCCCAACCAGAGTTATTTTGTATTTTTACATACAAACTGAGTTATCTTGTATTCTTAAATACATTGAGTTGTTATCAACTGTTATAAAAGCTTTTCTTTATATCGTATTATTGTCATTGCTTTTATATTAAATTGAGTTTAGATTGAGTGGAGTTGAGACGAGGCAAGTTGTTTCTTCAGTTCCAGTTCAAGCTTATGTCATGTTTTATATTTTCCCTTGCATTCTAGTACATTTCATGTACTGACGCCATTTGGCATGCATCTTTTATGATGAAGATACAGGAGATCAATGTCATCAATAGCGCTTCGTTGATACCATATCATTTCGAGTTAGCTTAGGTGAGCCTCCTTGCTTACGGAGGATCCCTCATTTATTTCTATCGTATTATTTTAGTTTTGTTAGGATGATTGGGGGTTTTGTCCCGACATCCCTCATAGTATTAGAGGCTTCATAGATATATAGACAATAGTAATCCATGAGTCTTTTTCATTTCCAGTGTTTAATGTTTAAAGACTTGAGTTGCCTTTTGGCCAGTTGAATGTTTTATTTCTAAAATATTCTGAGTATTTATTTGATACAAGTTGAGTAAATTTACTTTTGAGTTCATATGTTGTTGAGTAAGTCTTCCATTGAGATTTGAGTCAGGCCAAGGGTTCGCTTAGGGCTAGAAATGGTTCTCGAGTGCCAGTCGCGTCCAGGATGTAGGCTCGGGGTGTGACAGTAGTAATGTCAAGTCTTGCCCATGGGTTGTAACTTGTTGTTTTGAAGTTCTTGGTCTAACTGTTGCCTCTAAGGAAATATTTGTATACTATCTCATAAATCAAGATCGCTTGTCCAAGGGGAATAACTTATTCTTTGGAAGCCCTTTAGCTAAGTTTTTCCTCCAAGGCAAGAGTTATAGAGCATATGATAAATCAAGAACAATGTGGTAATTTTAATTCTTTCCCATAGGGCGTAACTTGTTGTTTTGAAGTTCTTTGTCCAAGTCTTGCCCATAGGTCTCGTAGGTAGTTATACAATATCTCATAAATCAAGATATATTGTGTCACAACCCAAAAACGGACATGATGACATTTATTTATTCCAACCAAGACAAGTCAACCTCAACCCAACGAAAACAAAATAAATGCAGAAAACAGTAAAGCAAGAACAAGACAAAGGGAGAAAACTTATTCATCTAAACAATACCCCAAAACCTGATTGTCACGTGTACAAACCACTAATGAAAATACAAAATTTGAAAGATAAATACAAGTCTCAGTCTTTGTTTCCTAAGTAGAACAAAGCTTAAAGAAAAGGAAAAGAGGTTCCGCCACGATGACAAGCAACTACTTCTCAAATCCTTCAACGAGCCTCGACTGTCACGAGAAGAAAAAGGAGATCACACAGGTCTGGGCTCGAAACCTACACAAGTGTGGAAGAAATGGGTGAGTACCAACAATACAGTACCTAACAAGTAACCTAGAAAACAAAGCATTTAGCAAGAAAATGAATACCCCTTACACTCCAACCGAACCTCTTCAAACTACAACCAACATATAAATAAGCCCAACCAAGAAATTCTACAATACACGGCTCACAAGGCCCAATATCCACAACTCAATAGTCATAATCAATAATCAAACGAATCAAGTCAAACTCAAGGTCAGGTAGTTCAATCACACACAAAAATTACATCAATCTCAAGTAACAAGCAAGTCACGCATAAGCATCAAATGCATCAAGTTGCAATAATCATTCTCTTGCCGGGACCATTTTCCATTGGCACAATATCACTAGCCAAAATCATTTTCCATCGGCTTTATATCAATTCACTAGCCGGAACCATTTCTCATCAGCTTTACATCTAATCACTAGTCGGAACCATTTCCCATCGGCTTTATAAACACTTGCCAGAAATTACCTTGACATCACAACACTCACCGACAAAGACCTCGGCATCATAGCACTCGACGACAAAAACCTCGACATTACAACATTCGCCGGCAAAGACCTCGACATTAGAACATTCACCGGCAAAGACCTAGGCATTATAAACCATCACACGTCTTATCACGGTGTTCACAATTAATGCATACAAGCAATATCACACCACACGAGAGAGACAATAATTCACACAATTCAAGTCCACATTCAGGCTTCCAATCATTGCATCAATCAATAAAACAGGGTCACAATAAGGCAATTCACATCATCATGTTTATCACATAGACTTTTTCATTACAACCCTTTTTTATTCATTTTAGATGTATCAAGTGGACAATTTAAACCCTTCACCTCATCCTCATTACTCCCAACACACAAGCAACAAATGAAGTACACGAATTCTACTAGAATACAAGGTTTAGGAGGTCACTTGCTTTATATCAATCAATAATCACTCCAAGAGTAGAGTCTTCCCCTTCCGAATCACTTCCAAAGCCACACAATCTATAATAATCAAGTATTTACAATTACTCATCAGAAACAACAATTTCCACATCAATTATATAGAGAAATGGGTCAATCAACTCAAAACCAAATTTCAAAATGAAGGGTTGAATCCATAAACGATACTTGAAAATGATGGTTAAGGCTTTAGAACTCATTGGTGAAAAACATTAGAAAAAGGCATCAAAACCACTTCAAAATCACCATTTTACTAAGTTCTTAAAGAAAACCCCAAATTTCTCGTTTCAAAAGCTTGATCTGAACATATAAGTCCATAAACAAAAAATGGGTAAATGAAGATTTTGAGTTAATAATCGTTACCCAAAAGTTTTCCCTCAAAAATCTGGTCCAAATCACCACGCAAAAGCTCCATAAACTCAAAAATGGTGGAATGGGGTATAAACCCCGAAATGGCAGGCCAAAAACCCACTATGTGTCGGAAAAGCGACCAAAAGTTCGCTTAAGCGAACCCCGCTAAAAATGCAAGTGTCTCTTAAGAGAAGCCTTCTTCGCATAAGTGAACATCGCTTAAACGACATGACCTTCACAAAAGTGAGGACTGAAGCACCAAAAAATTGATGAGTCTGAGATTTGGACTCATTTAGGACTTTATTTTGATAGTTTTAGTGTCCCCAAATCCTTAATTTATGCTCTAAACTAATGTTAAAGTGTTGATTTACAGCATTTAAGGCTAAGGAACAAGGCAAGGATACTATCGGGCAAAAAGGAACAAACAAACTGAAGAAGTGAAGAAAAGTGATCATGGTGATCGCCAAGACCAGTCGACAACCTGTCGAGTGACTCTTTTAGCTCGCCTAAAGTTCCAGCGTGCCTGCCCTAGTGAAGAAACAACTTGGTGACATGAATGGGCAGTTGGCGCATCGGCTAATGACTCTGCGAGGGAAACTTTGATCGCCCAAAGTTACAGGACCTGGAGGACTAATGACCATTGCAAATTGGTGATGGAAAGGACCAAAGGGCGGATCGCCGACCTATTCAGCGAGGCCCAACTTATTCTACCTGATGGCCTTTTAGGCCAAAAATTAGGCAACTATAAATTAGAATTTTAAATGAAATTTGAAGAGTTCTCACCTAATTATACAGAGTTCCTTTCAAAGTTTTTGATTCCCAAGTTTGAGAGTTAGAGTTTTCTCTTAGTTTTTGAGTTTCCATTGAAGACTTTGAGAATTTCTAAGTGGGTTTTTGAATTTATTCAATTTGGACCATTGTAAAAACTTGAGAACTTTTACCCAGATCATGGCTAATGTATTTGGTAATTGTTTCTCTATTTTTATGATGTATAGCTAAAACCCCAATTTTTGGGGTGTGATCATGTGATTATTCGCTTAATTTGATTATGGGTATTATTGTTTAGTGATGTATTTGTTGTTTTAATTTGGGTTTGATTTATGGCTGAGTAGTAATCCATGAATTGTAATTGCACATACAATTCTAGTTAAGTGTTTTGGGCTTGCGAGAGAGAGAGGTTCTAAAGCCAAGGTGATCAATTGATGATTGTAATGAGTGGGTCGTTGTGGGTTTAGCTCGAGAGAGTGAATCTTGGCTCATTCCTACCTATCTAGCTCTAGAGAGTAGATAAATTAAGGTTTTAGGTTGTTTTGTAGTGTTAAGCTTGTCGATGTTCGAGAGAAATCGCCTTAATCGTAATAGTTATTCAAGATAAAACTATTGCACTTATAGTCTAGCCTACCCACAATGTTTCAGCAAGTTATTGTTAAATCTCAATTACCCATATCGTGTAATTAGCTTATAATCGATCACATCCCGAGAATCCCTCTTAATCTTGTTGAAATCCCTATTTTCTCACTTGTTTTAACTATTAATTGCAAATCGAAACCCCTCATCTGACATTCGTTGTCACCCCCTTAGACTTGTTCGTATATTTTTGATAACTTCTTTTCCTATAACCGCTTAGACCACTTTTGTACGTAATTGAATTCAAACATTGTACCGCTCCATATGGGTTCGACCCTAACTCTTAGTTGAGTTTTATACTAGATACACCTAGAATTGGAAGTGGTGTAATCTGAGCGTTAATTAAAAAGGCGTCGCTGCCGGGGAATGATGTTGTTTAGAATTCTATTATTTAAGTTAAATTGTGTTGTAATTGAATCGACTTACTTTGGATTGTGTGTGTGTTTGTTTGTGTTGAACAGAGGAAGAGATGTGCGTGAACGGGAGTAATGGTAGCCAAATGGGCCACCAAGACGATATTGGAAATAAGAACAATGTGAATGACCCAATTCAATTGGGTGGTATTGGTGCAATACGTCTACCTCTTGTTGAGGGGAATGTTGTCTTCCATGTTACTAGCACGATACTACAGCTCCTCCAAATGAAAGGATTATATGGAGGGTTGGCCATGAAGACCCCCACGAGCATATTCGAAACTTCGTGGATGTTTGTGGTATGTTCTCATTCAAGAACATACCACAAGAATCAGTCCGTCTCAGGTTTTTTCCATTCTCTTTGATGGGTGAAGCTACCAAATGGTTAGATGAGTTACAGAGGGACTCCATCACCACTTGGGATGAGCTAACCACAGCGTTCCATGTGAGATTCTTTCCCCCGTCAAAGATGATGACACTCACAGATAGCATCTAAGGTTTGAAACGCTTGGAAGGTGAACCATTCCATGAGACGTGGTTGAGATTTCAGAAGTTGGTACTTCAATGTCCGACTCACGGACTGCCAAACCATATATTGCTACAATACTTCTATAGGAGTCTTGATTCGGTGAACAAAGAAGTTGCTGATCAACTTGTTCCCGGAGGAATAATGCAACAACCCTATGAAGTAGTGTCTCAACTCCTTGATGGCATGACCAAGATCAATATAGCATGGTACACTCGTGAGGACCAAGTGTCACCTCTCACTTTTAGGATTACGAAAGAGAAGATCGAGAAGGATCAAGAGAGAGACCAAAATATGGCCAAAATGTGACCCAACTAGATCTATTGGTGGAAACTGTGTTGGGTAGTGGTTTCAAGAGTGTAAATGTTGTTGGTGTTGGTGGAGCGACCCCCGATGAAGTGGAATTTTAGGCGTTGTATAATAAGGAAGTAAATTTCTTTGCAAATCAATGAGGAGGTTTTTGTTCCAACTATCCAAGGTGGGTTGGAAATCCAGGTTGGAATAGAGATGATGGATGCAGAGATCGTGATAGGGAATAGTGTGACCGTAATGCTACTTGGTAGGGAAGGGATGGTGAAAAAGAAAGATATGTCCCACCTCATGAATGCCAAAAGCCTAAAAGCATAGAGTTGACCCGAAGAACTTTCGAACGGAAGACATGCTAGCACGCATTCTCAATAAGGTTGAAGGGTCGGACAAAGTGTTGAAAGAGATGAAGGAGGATATCTCAACTCTGAATCAGACGGTAACTTCTCACTCAGTCTTTATTAAGCAGCAGAGACACAAATGGCTAAAATCTAGACTTATTTAAATCCAAGACCAAAAGGAGGGTTGCCTAGTGATACAATGGCAAACCCCAAAAATGAAGCTTGAATTGGTATATATGTCGTTCCACGGCATTAAATAAGGAACTTCTTGGGAGGCAACCCAAGTTTTTGATGTTTTAAATTTTGTTTTTCAATAACGGGTGTTGATTTTGCAAGTTGAAAGTGAAAAGTGTTGGAAAATAGGAAATTAAGAAAGCCAAAGTCCAGTCGGTGACTCGCCAAAGAGGTCAGCGAGCCGGACTTTGTCCATCGTTTGAACCCCCAAATTGCTGTGAATTCTGTAAAACTGGGCGAGCCAAAATACCACTTAGTGCATCACATAATGGTTCAGCGGGTGTGACATACTCCGCTGACTGGGGCGCAAACTGAAAGGTTTTAAAGGCCAAACGATTTAAAATATTAAATCTTTTCACTTTCCTACTTTTTAACTCCCGCATTCTCTCACACGATTTTAGTTCTTCAATATTTTCGTACGTTCACTCTTATTTTATTGGGATCTTTGCTCGGATTAATTTTGAAATTCTTTGTCGCCTAGCATTTCAAATTATTTTTTGGCATAAAGGCTGGTTTTCCGAACCCCGAACTCTATATGTGGTTGAACTTGAATGAAATTGGTATTTTGTTGTTGAATATTGTTGGGTAATCATCGTGTGAGTGTTTGTTTGCCTAATTTTAAGTGAAATAGTAATTAATCATCTTTTAATCGTGTTTCCCGTGTCTTTGCTTGTTAAAAATCAAGTCAAAATTATTGGGTTGTGTTAAATATTTGTTGGGTCTAGTGGGGTGAAGTCTGAGTAACCCTGCATTGAGTCAAATGTCGTATTTTGCCCAATGATGGAGCGGTTGACGTCATTCTTAAGGGCAAAAGACGTCAATTGATCAATTTTGACAAATCGAGGGAAGTTTGAGTGCTTCTGTAACACCCCAGAAAAATTTTGAGCTAAGACTTGAACCATCCTTCGTTCAAGAATAACTAAAGAGAGTTCATTCAAGTTATTCGTAAATTCTTATAAGTTTTTGGTCATCTTCAAATAACCATACCTTTAAGTACAAGACGATTTAGGTGGCCCATATGATATTAAATGAAAGGTATTTGAATTATCTTTCCAACGCCACCAATTTTGCTGAGTTTCGAAGTTGGATAAGTGAGAAATACCCTTTTAAAGTCAGATTGTCCAATTACGGAAAGTTACCAGAAATAGTGAGGGATATTTTGGTCTTTTCCAATCAGATTTAATTCATTTTTAGTAAGGTTTTAGGGGTCTAAACTTATTTGGTTCAGTTTTATAATCCTAATATATGTCTAGGATTTTAGTTGAGAGTTCAAGAAGAGAAAAGAGGAAAGGATCAAGGCGTTCGTCGAGACTCTTGAGAGTTGTTGGGATTTTTGCCATTGGTTTGATCCCTAATAGGTATGTAACTTTTCATAGTATTAGGTTTGTTCACCCACATGCCAATAATGAGTTTCTTTTATGAATTCCATCCACAAGTTTGAGTATGTTGAGTTTTTGATGAGTTCTTGATAAGAGTTCTTGAAGTTCATACTAAATCTTATTTTGTTGGGGTTTGATGAATTCTCGAGATGAAAGTTAGTGATTTTAGGGTTTTTTTGAGTGGATTATTATGTACATACATTGAGTATTTAATTCAAAGTGGTTGGGAAAGAAACCATTCGATTCTAGGCGAATTAGGGTTCGAAAACAAGTAAACAAAATTCGTCGGATTTTCTGGGTTGGAGGATGGCGTCATGCGCCAGCCAGTGCTCCCCAAATCCTCTTATGTAGTTTAAAGTCAGGCATCCCGCGCCACTCAGTGCGCCAGGGTCACCTGCCTCATCCAGTTTGCAGTCGGTTGCTCCGTTTGAGTTCTTTCAAAGTGTACCTTCACTCTCTTTTGATTCGAAACACCTAGAAATCATTCATAACATGAATCATAACTTTTAATTCATAATTAAAACCCAAGGTAGATTTAAGAGTTAGGTGTTGAGAGTTCTTTCGAACATTTTGAGAAAGTCCATTTGAGTCGTTTAAGGAGTCTTCTACAATTTCTAATAACTTGTTTCAAGACTCGAACAAGTGACTATGAGAATGAGGAGAATGTATTCATGAGTCTACTTTATCATCACAAGATACTTTATATCGGGAACCATAACTCTTGAATTCATAATTCACATTCAAAATAGAGTAAAGAGTAGAGTTCAAGAAAGCTTTTGAGTTCAATTGTGAATCCTTTGAGATCAACTATCAATTTGAACTAAGTTTTGAGAAAGCAAGTATAAGAATGTGAAGAGTTGTATACATGAGTTCCATATTGTTATGTAGACCCTCGAGTCAACTCGTTCATGCCCATATATTCCGCATGAACTCCATAAGTTAAGTATCCTTCAGAGGAGTAGTATCTTCAAGTTCTAAGTCTTCAGTATCGATTTCCTAACCCTTTTGAGATTTTATTCCTAATCATGGGACTATTACATGTTACTAATGAAGTCCTTGAGTTGAGTTGTTCATTTCCATAATTCTGCATGAACTCTATAAGTCAAGTAGTCTTGAGATGAGAAGTATTTTTGAGTCCTTGAGTTGAGTAGTTCATGCTCATAATTCTGCATGAACCCTCTGAGTCGAGAATTCTTGAAATGAGTATTACCATTGATATTTTTGAGTTATGAGTTTTATAGTCTCGAGTATTGAGTTCCATGTATGGTTAATTTGGCATGAACTTTATTTTGAGAAGTCTTTTACCAGTTTTTCTAAACTTGTTTTAAGACTTGAGCACTTGAGTTGAGAAAGAGTAGAGTTGAGTTCATTTTCTTCAAAATAATATATGGGAACTAAGTATTCCCAAGAGTAAATATTTTCACATTTAAAAGAGGAGGAAAATGAGATTTCCAAAAGAGTTTTGAGCAGTCTAGTACCATCTCTTTTTTAGAGAAAGATTTTGAGTAATAATCTCAAACCACAAAAAGAGTTATGTTTTTATAAATATGAGCTGAGTATATTTTGGAAGTAGCATTGAGCACCGATATGGGGACGAGTTAATAATAACTCAAGTCTCCATAAACCATGTAGCCAATGTAGATAGAAAGGGTCACACTTTTTAAATGATTCTTTAATGATTTTTAGCATAGACTTGTGGATCCACTTGGTTGAGAGATTCTATACCCTGGTAAAGCATAGGACAGTTATGGAAGCGTGGGTGAGACGTTGTATCATCACATAGCTCATAGTGATGGTTGTCGGTTAGAGAAACTCCCACAGAGTTATATTGTATTTTTATATATACAAATTGAGTTATTATTGTATTCTCCAATACATTGAGTTGCTATCTATTGTTTTAAAAGTTTTCCACATATCTTATCTTTTATTGATGTTTAATCTTGAGTTGAGTATCTATAGTATCATATCTTTTACTTGAAGATCATATCTTTGAGTTGAGTATCTAACCTTTGAGTTGAGTATCTTATTCTTGATTTGAGTTAATTGAGTGAGTTGAGAAGAGGTAAGTAGGTTTATTTTTATCAAGTTCAAGCTTATGTTTATGCTTTAGAATTCCTCTTACATGCTCGTACATTCCATGTACTGAGCCATTTGGCCTGCATCGTTTCATGATGCAGATACGGGTATTCAGGATCATCAACAGAAGCTTCGTTGATACCACATGGAGTTCGAGTTAGTTATGGTGAGCCTCCTTTCTTCCAGAGGATTCCATTAACTTTTAGTCTAGTCAGGATGTCGTGGGTCTTGACCCGACTTCCATTTTTCTCATTTAGAGGCTTCATAGATAGATAGTAAAGTTTGAGAAGTCTGTTTCATTTATTTTGTTAAATGCTTTAAAGACTTGAGTTGCCTATTTTTGGCTAGTTGATTATTCTATTTATATTTAGAGTAAATCATTGAGTTAAAGCTTTGTATTTGAGTTTCATGAATTTTATTCAGTTTTTAAGCTTTGTATGCTTGAATTAGTCTTCTGCTTGTAGTCAGCTAGGATGAGGGTTCACTTGGAAAGCAGCAATGGTTCTCGAGTGTCGGCCACATTCAGAGTATAGGCTCGGGTCGTGACAAACTTAGTGTTAGAGCACAGAATTCAAGTGTCCTAGCATGTCTATGAAGTCGTGTCAGTAAGGTCTTGTTTATGGTTATGAGGGGCCCACTTTTATAAACGAGGGACTAAAGGTATTTCAGAAAAGTTATGAGTTGTATAGTCTCGAGTATTGAGTTCCATGTATGGTTAATTTGGCATGAACTTTATTTTCAGAAGTCTTTTACCAGTTTTTCTAAACTTGTTTTAAGACTTGAGCACTTGAGTTGAGAAAGAGTAGAGTTGAGTTCATTTTCTTCAAAATAATATATGGGAACTAAGTATTCCCAAGAGTAAATATTTTCACATTTAAAAGAGGAGGAAATGAGATTTCCAAAAGAGTTTTGAGCAGTCTAGTACCATCTCTTTTTAGAGAAAGATTTTGAGTAATAATCTCAAACCACAAAAAGAAGTTATGTTTTTATAAATAATGAGCTGAGTATATTTTGGAAGTAGCATTGAGCACCGATATGGGGACGAGTTAATAATAACTCAAGTCTCCATAAACCATGTAGCCAATGTAGGTAGAAAGGGTCATACTTTTTAAATGATTCATTAATGCTTTTTAGCATAGACTTGTGGATCCACTTGGTTGAGAGATTCTATACCCTGGTAAAGCATAGGATAGTTCTGGAAGCGTGGTCGAGATGATGTATCATCACATAGCTCATAGTGATGGTTGTCAGTTAGAGAAACTCCCACAGAGTTATATTGTATTTTTATATATACAAATTGAGTTATTATTGTATTCTTCAATAAATTGAGTTGCTATCTATTGTTTTAAAAGTTTTCCACATATCTTATCTTTTATTGATGTTTTATCTTGAGTTGAGTATCTGGAGTATCATATCTTTTACTTGAGTATCATATCTTTGAGTTGAGTATCTAACCTTTGAGTTGAGTATCTTATTCTTGAGTTGAGTTAGTTAAGTGAGTTGAGATGAGGTAAGTATGTTTCTTTTTATCAAGTTCAAGTTTATGTTTATGCTTTAGAATTCCCTTTACATGCTCGTACATTCCATGTACTAAGTCATTTGGCCTGCATCATTTCATGATGAAGATACAGGTATTCAGGATCATCAACAGGAGCTTCGTTGATACCACATGGAGTTTGAGTTATGTATGGTGAGCCTCTTTGCTTCCAAAGATTCCATTTACTTCAGTCTAGGCAAGATGTCGTGGGTCTTGTCCCGACTTCCATCTTTCTCATTTAGAGGCTTCATACATAGACAGTAGAGTTTGAGAATTTTGTTTCATTTATTTTGTTAAATGTTTTAAAGACTTGAGTTGCCTATATTTGGCTAGTTTAATATTCTATTTATATTTAGAGTAAATCATTGAGTTAAAGCTTTGTATTTGAGTTTCATGAATTTTATTCAGTTTTTAAGCTTTTTATGCTTTAGTTAGTCTTCTGCTTGTAGTCAACCAGGATGAGGGTTCTCTTGGGGACTAGCAATGGTTCTCGAGTGTCTGCCACGTCCAGGGTGTAGGCTCTGGTCGTGACAACTTCGAGGGCATGGGTAGTATAGATCTTGCTTTAATTTCATAGTGTCAGTGTTTAATTTTGATTTTGTGGGCTGCGGGTTTGATTTCAAAGAGGGGTGAAAAACTGGCATGAATGGCCATTTGGCGAGCTGGGTCGAGCTCGTTGAATGGTTCGGCAATTCGCTGAAGTCCCCCTAGATCGCCCTTAATTTCCCTAATTTGTTGAGTTGTAACTTTAGGCGATACACTTGAGCTCGCAGAGTTCACTCAGCAACTCGCCAAAAGTGCTTCATGATCGCCATTTCGCGCCTTTAATTCCTTAAAATTCACTGTAACTTTTGGTGAGCTACTTCTAGTTCGCTGATTTGTGTCGGTGATCCGCCTAATGCCCCTAGACATCGCCGACCAACTTTTAAATTTTGAATTTTTTTGTTTCGGAACTTTCGGCGAGCCCAACCTGGCTCGCCAAAGTGGTTCGGCGACTCGCTGACCTATTCGGCGAGTCTTCCTGTAGTTATTTTCTAAAGTTTTTCTTGAATTTTTCTAAGTGTTTCTACATTGTTTTGCAGGAATGGCTAGACCCAAAGTCCTCGATAGAGACATGTCACCCCACAGGTGGACACGTGTAGCGTTTATTAATGAGGAAGCAGCTGCTTCCCAGGCTAAGGCGAAAAATCTACCTCCAAAGGGAGGTAAAGGCAAAGGCAAGGCTCATGTGGTTGTTAAACCTACGGAGGAGAGCTCCGACAGTGAGGGGGTCTACGAGACACACCTCACCACATTAGGCTGTGAGAGAGACTCACAAAATTCTCAAGCATCCATCTTTGAGCCTGAGGATGATCAGTTATTGCAGGCCTGGAAAGAGGACCTACACTCCAAGTCATTGAATGATCCATCTAGGATCCCGATGCCTCCGACTCCTACCCCTTAAGCTTCAGCTCTAGTGCCTCATCTAGAGCAGATAGTGGTCCCTGCACCACTATTACAGGGTCCTCCTCCCCGGTCACTCAATCAGCTAAAGGCTGAGGGTTTGAGGACCATTCTGGAAGAAAATAGATTGTCTACCGACGGTGTGGTGGATAGATATCCGGAGGTGTGGAACACAATCAAGTTCCACAAGTTAGAAATTTTCACCAAACCTTGGGGTACATACATTCCCAATTGGGTTAGAAAGTTTTATTCGGCCTATGGTGAGCTAGTCCCTGAGGGGAATAACTTGGAGGATCTTAAGGGTTGGCTGGCACCCCTGATATCTGATGCCACCCCAAGGTGGATAGAGGTTGGTGCACCGATAGAGAAGAAGGACCTGAATGTTGCTGCCAGATACTGGTTTGGGTTCATCAGCAGCACTATCATGCCGTCCTAGAACGAGTCCATCTTCAGACACCCGAAGGAAGCCTGTCTAAGGTCTATCATTTCTCGCCAATCGCTGAATTTGGGGATATTTATTGAGAAGCAAATGTCCATGAGGGCCAAGCAGAGACAGACTTTGCTCCCATTCCTAGTATTGATCATCAAGTTGTGTAGACAGGCCCGTGTTCATAGAAATGAAAAGATGGATGTGGAGGTGACACCCACCTTCTCTACTGACATCCGGTGTAACAGCGAGATGAGGCTGACAGAAGGAGGGCAGCACCGGTGGATACATCCCTAGAGGTCGACATTGATATGTTACCTATAGAGGCAGTCATGCCTAATCAGGCCAGTGGGCCCTCACGTACATCTGCACCTTCTACTTCTGAGACCCCCAGTACATCTTATGCTCCCCCTCCCCCTCCCCCTTCTACTACTATTGGTTCTGCATCCCGACCCCCTATCACCCAGTCCATGCTTTACAAGATGGTCCATTTATCCCAATTTGTTGATGTGCGTGCCTCTCGGGTTGAGGCTGCTATGCCTGGGATGGTAGAGAGGATGATAGTTATTGCCTTGGCCCCACTTAGGGTTGAGATGAGGGATCACAAGTTAGCTTTGGATGCCTTGACTATGAGTGGAGGAGTGCGAGAAGGGCCAAGGAGCCACTGATGTTGTGAAGACCTTGAAGGCCGACATTACTGAGTTGAGAAAGGATGTGGACCATCTGAAGTCCACTGATTTTGCTTCACTATTTGGGACTGTGGAGATCCCAGATATCCCGAGCACCGATGTTTCGGCTTATTTTGATGTGCCTCTGGCTACCACTGGAGATGAGGTTAGAGCTGATGATATTGTCATTGAGTCAGAAGCTGAGACGGATGAAGAGCAACTTGGTGTTCATGAGGAGACAGTCTACGATGACCAAGTTGACTTTGAGGGTGCTATGTTTGAGACTGCTAGGTAGGCATCACTTCGGGATACTTCTGTGTTAGGCTCCAGTGGAGCCAAAGATGCTGAGACACTGGGCACTGATGCCAGACAGCGGGAGTCTTGATAGTTGAGTCACTGCCCAGATAAAGGGAGTGTGGATATGCAGACTTTACCCCAAGCCTAGCCTGGTGGGATGATTCTCTTTGCCTCTTCTCTGTTACTTTTCAGACATTTTTATTTTTAGTTGCATTTGAGGACAATTGCATATTTTGTTGGTGGGGTGAAGTATTTCCATACCTACCTCTTGTGGGCTATTTTGTGAATATTGACTTAATTCTGATTTTGTTTTATGAATATTGGAGCTATATATATCTTGGTTGTTGAATTGTGGTTGTTGATAAATTGTGGCACATTGTTTTGATATGAAAATGGTTTTGAACCAGTTTTAAATTTTTGCCACTTCTTTTGTGTGTGATTGTGGTTGTTCTTGTGCAAATTTGAGTGTCAGTTGTGGTCAATACCGATAATTTGAATAGTGCTCTTAATTGAACAAAATGAATGTGCAACTACGATGAGGCAAACTAAGTTACATAGGCAATATGTGAACTTTTAGCATCTCGTTGTGACTAGCCGATTGTCGAATGAGTTTCTTGTGATGAACATTGCACGCTACCTAGAAAGTGTGGAGTCTTGTTTAATAATTGTATCAATGCCTTTAGTGGTGAGGTTACTTTGAACATTGTGCTTGATGACACCTAGAATTTTCCCCGTTGGTCCGATTGATTGAGTGAAGCAAGCAATTGAAATGATCTTAGGCACGAATTTTGAAGAGTGAGCCAATTTGACAATATACCTCTTTGTGGCGAACCTTGTGAGATGTGTGAACCTTTCTTGGCACCTTTTGAGACTATCATTTTCTTAGACAAAACTTGAATAACTTTGACCTCTTTATCTCATCACTCACAACCTTCATGAAGTATTGATTTGTTTGAATAGCCAACTTAGGCCAAAATCCTAAGTTGGAGGTGTGGTGAAAAAGAATGAAAGCAAGAAGTGTGAAGATTCCCTCTTTGATGGATTGTTTTGGAAAAAAAAAAAAGACTGAAAAAAATGTGAAATAAAGTGTGTGAAAATAGTGAAAGAAACGGGGTATTCGGTGATTCATGTTTAGTTGAATAATGGGGTGGATTATGAACATGTTTGAATGTGAAAGAGAAGAAAAAAAAAGTGATTTTCAAGCCATACTTCATGAAGGTAGAAGTCACTAAGCCTAAATGACCATACCTTTACTCTAAGCCCCGTTATATGCCTTAAAAAGACCTTTGTGATCTTGAGTTAGCTGAAACGAATGTTGATTGGAAAATAAGGGCAAGTCTATGGGTGAAGTCATGCATGTGTTCATCTTTGTGAGTGTGAGAGTTGAATGTGATTCTAGGACTTTAAATTTTTGAGAAATTGTGTGTGAATATGGAATCATCTTTCTTGTGAGGACATTTGAATACCTTTGTTGAGCATGAACTTGCATTTGAAGCAAGCATTGTGAGCTTGAGTACACTTGATAATGGTGAGTCACAATTTGAATCTTTGAGTGCACAACTGAGCATTGTATGTGTAGTACCTTGTGTGTGCATTTATGTTGAATCTTAAGCCGCATTATTTGTAGGCATCCTTGTTGAACTGGTTGATCTTGAGTTTTTACTTGAGGACAAGTAAAAGTTTAAGTTGGGGGTGTTGATGAGTCCGAGATTTGGACTCATTTAGGGCTTTATTTTGATAGTTTTAGTGTCCCCAAATGCCTAATTTATGCCCTAAAATGATGTTAAAGTGTTGATTTGCAGCATTTAAGGCTAAGGAGCAAGGCAAGGACACTATCGGGCAAAAAGGAACAAACAAGCTGAAGAAGTGAAGAAAAGTGATCCTGGTGATCGCCAAGACCACTCAGCTACCCGCCGAGTGGCTCTTTTAGCTCGCCTAAAGTTTTAGCGTGCCAGCCCTGGTGAAGAACCAACTTGGCGACAGGAATAGGTATTCGGCGCATCACTGAATGACTCCGCTAGGTCAACTTTAATCACCCAAAGTTACAGGACCTGGAGGACTTATGACCATTGCAAATTGGCGATGGAAGGGAGCAAAGGGCGGATCGCCGACCTGTTCAGCGAGGCCCGACTTATTCCGCCCAATGGCCTTTCAAGCTAAAAATTGGGCAACTATTAATTGGAATTTTAAATGAAATTTGAGGAGTTCTCACCCAGTTACACAGAGTTCCTTTCACAGTTTTTGATTCCCAAGTTTGAGAGTTAGAGTTTTCTCTTAGTTTTTGAGTTTTCATTGAAGACTTGGAGGATTTCTACGTGGGTTTTTGAATTTATTCAATTTGGACCATTGTAAAGACTTGAGAACTTTTACCCAGATCATGGCTACTGTATTTGGTAATCGTTTCTCTATTTTTATGATGGGTATCTAAAACCCCAATTCTTGGGGTGTGATCATGTGATTATTTGCTTAATTTGATTATGGGTATTATTGTTTAATGATTTATTTGTTGTTTTAATGTGGGTTTGATTGATGGCTGAGTAGTGATTCATGAATTATAGTTGCAATTACAATTCTAGTTGAGTGTTTTGGGCTTGCTCGAGAGAGAGGTTATAAAGCCAAGCTGATCAATAGATGATTGTAGTGAGTGGGTCATTGTGGGTTCATCTCGAGAGAGTGAATACTTGGTTCATTCCTACCTATCTAGCTCGAGAGAGTAGATAAATTCAGGTTTTGGGTTGTTTTGTAGTGTTAAGTTTGTCGATGTTCGAGAGAAATCGCCTGAATCGTAATAGTTGTTCGAGAGAAAACTATTGCACTTATAGTCCAGCCTACCCACAGTGTTTCAGCAAGTTATTGCTAAATCTCAATTACCCATATCGCGTAATTATCTTATAATCAATCACATCCCGAGAATCCCTCTTAATCTTGTTGAAATTCCTATTTTCGCACTTGTTTTAGCTGTTAATTGCAAATCAAAAACCCCCATCTGACATTCGTTGTCACCCCCTTAGACTTGTTTGTATGTTTTCGATAACTTCTATTCCTATAACCGCTTAGACCACTTTTGTACTTCGTAATTGAATTCAAACATTGTACTGCTCCATGTGGGTTCGACCCTAACTCTTAGTTGAGTTTTATACTAGATAACAATCGTCTTTACACCTAGAATTGGAAGTGGTGTAATCTGAGTGTTAATAAAAAAAGTCACAGCCAACTTTCAACACTCCAAAAAGACCCTCGAGATTCGTTTGAAACCCCATGCACACAAACCACATATGCAAATCAATTATACTCGACGTTTCAGACTCAATGGAACCATCAAAACACTTGTAACATCCCACAATTTTCAAAGTTGAGAATCGAGTCATTCTTTATGGTGAATAAGTTTTGTCCCGAGTGATTCAAATTTTCTTAGATGATTAAGGTCGCTAAAATTCCATAGCATAAAGGTGAGTTGGAAATTTTCCTTCCAATTGAATTTCTCTATGAGATTATTCTTTGATCAACTTCAAACGACCATAACTTTCAGCACATAAAGAGTTAGGTGGCCTATGAGTTATCAAATCAAATATCTCTGAGTCCTCTTTCCAACGCTGCTGAGTTTGCTAAATTTTGATTTCGGATGAAGGAGATATGCTCGTTTGAGTGCAGCCTGTCTAGTTAAGGCAATTCATCCATTTTAAGGAGGGGTATTTTGGTCTTTTCCTTACCCCCACGAGCCTAGATCATTTTTCCTAATATTTTAGGGGTCTAAACTGATTGGAATCAGTTTTAGTCATTCCTAAACACGCTTAGGGTTTTTGAGAGGAGTTCAAGAGGAGAAAAGAAGAACGTTCAAGATTCTTGCGAGCTTTGAGGATTTCGCCAAGTATTTAATTCTTTCGAGGTATGTAAGTTTTCATAGTGATGGGTTAGTTCACCCTCATGCCAATCATGAGTTTCCTTATTGAATTCGTCCATGAGATTTCGTGTATTGAGTTCTTGATGAGTTTTCTTAAAGTTTTGTTCTTCATTCTTTATTAATGAAGTTTGATGAGTTCTTGACGCAAGGGTTTTGAGTTTGAGGGTTGTTCTTGAGGAAATTTGAGTAGAATTTCGTTTACTGATGTTGGGTTTACGAATATAAGGAAGTTTGAAAGAAATCAATTGAGTCTAGGTGAATTAGGATTAAAAATTGAGAAGAAAAAAATTCATCGGAACATCCTGGAATTGGGATGGGGCAGCGTGTCAGTCGTGCGCCCAATCAGACCCCAGTTAATGGAGGCCTAGCGCGATGCACTAGCAGTGCACCCAATCAGACCCCCAGTGAATGGAGGTCTGGCGCAATGCGCTCAATCAGACCCAATAAATAGAGGTCTAGCGCGATGCGCCACCCCTGCGCCCGGAGTGTCAGGCCATTTTACCTTTCTGTTCCCTTCCATCTTTCATCTCGTATGATATCCTTCCAATTGTGTATTCATTTCCCTATTGATATTAACTATCCTAAGCTTCATTAATCCTTGAGAGATCATTCATATCCTAATCATAACTCTTAAATCTCCATTTCAAATTAAATCATAGATTAAGAGTAAATTTTGAGAAAACCTTTGAGTCCCTTTTTTAGAAGTCTTTTGCAACTAATTCTAACTTGTTTCAAGACTTGAGTAAATGAGTATGAGAATGAGTAAGAGTTGTATTCATGAGTCTACTTTGTTATCGAGATCTTTGAGTCGAGTCGTTCATGCCCATAATTCCGCATGGACTCCATGAATTGAGTATCCTTGATGAGGAGTACTATCGTTGAGTTATGAGTTCCGAGTTCGTGAGTCTTGAGTTTTGAGTAATGAGTTTTCATATTGCTATCAAGATTCCTGAGTTGAGTCATTCATGTCAATTCCACGTGAACCCTATGAATTTAGCTATAAAATTTTGAGAAGCTTTTTAAAACCAACACTTGAGTTCTTAAACTGAGTTTTGAGAAAGTAAAGAAGAGTTTTGAGAAAAGAGTTTCTAAAACATGATTAGTATGACAATCGAGTATGTCATCAATGTATGAGTAGTATCGTATCTACAATTTCACAACTTAGGACCTCAAATCCTCAAAAAGGCTCAGAATCATAAATCGACAACTCACATGGATTAGATTTCACATTACGGGATTGATGGAATCGACAGAATTCCATTCCGACACTCGAAACTTTAAAAGACACTGAAAATCACTTTCTTAACAACTTAGTAGAAGTATTTTAAAAAGTAAATAATTTTTATGTTTAAATGGATCCTAAAAGTAGAAGTTTAAAAAAATGAATTAGGAAGATGAAAATTTTAAAATACAATAAATGAAAAATGGTTTAATCCTACGATACGAATACGAATTATATTCGTATTTAAATTTGACTATTAATATCTTAGGTAATTATTTAACCATAAAAATAAAATATATTTTTATTTATATTATAAAATTGAAGGAGTAAATGAATTGGTTTTCAAATAATTTTTTTTAAAAAAAAGAAAAATTGACAATTAAAAAGAAGAAGAGAAGACCATGAAAGAGAAACAAAAGGCAAAGAAATAAAAATCAAGAGTGGGTCCCATAAATCAGAATATAATTACAATAAAAAATACCCTCACACAACTAATACAAGTTGTACCTCTATTATGGGAGAGGTACAACTTGTACTAGTTGTGTGAGGGTATTTTTTATTGTAATTATATTCTGATTTATGGGACCCACTCTTGATTTTTATTTCTTTGTCAAAAAAGGCATAGATTCCTCCCTGAACTTATTTCGAAAAGTCAGTTACACGCTTAAACTATTATGACGACCTATTACACACCTTTTGCTACTTAAAAGTGAATTTATTTACCCCCTAAAACTGATGTGGAAAAATAATTTAAAAATAAAATAAAAATAGGCGCGGCAGATTTATTAAAGTAGAAAAAAGTCAAAAATCAATTAAACCCCACCCACCCTCCACATCTCTTCTTCTTCACAACCCACCCTCTTCTTCTTCTTCACCCTCACCCTCTTGAGGAAGCACATTTTTCTCCTCTTTCTTTTAAGCAAAAATCTCTCCTTCTTCCTTCTTCGACTTAATTCTTCTCAGCTTGCTTAGCAAATTACTTATCATCAATCTAAGTTTTGTGAGTTTTGATTTGTATTTGTTAACAAATGGTTTCTTAATGTCATCGGCTGGATAGAATATTGGGGGTTTCTTAGCCGCCGCAACTATGACAGGTTTTTTTGAGTGAATGAGAGAATTTCTCACTCCATGAATCAGCTCAAGATTTTGATTAGTATTCTTGGCGGTCATTGTTGAAATTTTCTTCTTTGTAATTTTGCTACGAAGAAAATATAATTATTAGAGAATTTTAATAACTAATGAGAGATTAATTAGTGTAAAATATAGTTAACAAAAGAAAAGTTAATTAAAAATAAAAAAGAATATATTTTTTTTTAATTTCTGACATGGCATTGATGTGGCAGCGAGTGTAATACACCACATATTGTGAGAGTGGTGTTACACATCCCAGGGGTAAATAAATTCACTTTTAAATAGTAAAGGTGTGTAATAGATCGTCATAATAATTTAAGCGTGTAACTGACTTTTTGAGATAAGTTCAAGGGGGAATCTATGCCTTTTCCCTTTGTTTCTCTTTCGTTGTCTTCTCTTCTTCTTTTTTCTCGTCAGTTTTTATTTTTTATTTTTTAAATTATTTGAAAACCAATTCAATTACTCCTTCAATTTTATAATATAAATAAAAATATATTTATTTTTATGGTTAAATAATTACCTAAGATATTAATAGTCAAATTTAAATACGAATATAATTCGTATCGTAGGATTAAACCATTTTTCATTTATCGTATTTTAAAATTTTTATCTTTCTAATTCATTTCTTTTTAACTTCTACTTTTAGGATCCATTTAAACATAAAAATTATTACTTTTTAAAAATAATTTGTTTTAACTCACTTTTGAAATTTTGAAATTGTATTAAAGTACATTCAAACATGAACATCATTTCGAATATTTTTTGCAAAAATCATTTCGAATATATATAAATTTAATTATATTTGTATTTAGAGATTCAAATTTTCTTTTTCCCAATTCCTAATATCGAGAGAAATAATTTTGATAAAATTTTCACTTTAGAAGAATAGAAGAAGAAAAACGTTGAAGTTGAAGAAGAATGATGTCCAGAATTTTTTTCCTTTTGGATTTGATGAGCTTAAAGAATAGTGGACTCCATAATTCACTTTATTTATATTTTATTTTATATAATTTTATTGGATCATGTCAATTTTAAATTATATTTTCTCTTTCTTCCTAATTTTTGGAGCTTTAAAGTCAAAGAATGGGCACATTATATCCAAGTGTCAAAGAATTAGTGGAGCCTCATACAACTTTTGTTTGTTGTGCCTCTACCATACTAAAATTTTTCAATATTAAGCTATCTTTAGTTTGTGAGGTTTGGAAGGCAATTTAGTCCAAAGATTTTTCATTAAATGAATGAAGATTATTTTTATTTATAAGACTTTTATTAGGGGAAACAAATATCAAGATCAGTCCTATAAGAGTCATTATGAACTTAACCCATCAAGTCATCCTTTATAGCAAACACTCCGAAATTCCAACCAAATTGCCTTTGTAGACAGTAGTTTCAACACCTCTGAGATATCAAGGAAAAAACTGTATTTACCAATACTCAAGAGGTACTCATACAACGTCTGGCCTGATGGACATGCATTTTGATTTAAGAGTTCATGAAGTTAGAACTCCACATAAAAGCAAAATGCCACTCATCTTATTTTTGCTTAGCCACAACACTAAGAACAGTGCGAGTCTGCGACCCCTGATCTCATCTTAATCAGAATATTATAATCGAAGGATGATATTTGAAACGAGTCACTGAAGTTCATTATACATATCCTTACTGGCACTGTATAAGAGTTCCAGGTCACATACAATTTCAGCCAATCAAGGAAATTACAGGGTGATATACAATGCAGTCATCTCGCAACAATAGCAATCAACCCTTCACCTAGAAGAATAGAGGAATCTAAGCCTCCATCTTTGAACTTCCAACAAAATTACATGCACAGTACGATTCAATTGGACACAGCAGCACTGGCTTTTTCCTTCTCGGTAGGTTGAGGCTCTGGATACACGTGAAAAGATGCAGAGTTAGATAGTGAAAAAGGAAAATGGGAGTCATGATCTGATCATCATTAGAGATACAATAGCTAGGCAGCGAACAATGAATAGTAACAGCATAAAACAGCTGGTGGTCACATGACTAACATATATGAAATACTGACAGGTGATCTTTATTTTCTTTGTGGATTCGAGTGAATTCTTTACATATTCAAGAAAAAGACATCTAAGGAAAACATGCAAACAATTTCTCAATATGTCTCATGTCAACATTACAATCCACAATGATTAGGGGATGAGTATAGGATAGAGGTTATGCAATGATGCAATTTATGGGATAAGAGATGGAGTTGTATTTTCCCAAACCAAAGGTGGTAGTTTCGCGTCTTCCCGCCTAAGTGAGGCTAAGTCATTAAAATACATTGTGGTAATGTTTCCACAATGCACTGATTGTTTGAGCTTTCTTAAAAAGCCAAAGGGTGCACATCAACAAAGCCATGGTAGGAGTTAAGGTAGGAAAAATGTGAATGAAAACCACAAAAGATTAAGGCTTGCAACACATTGGAAAAACTTCTCTAATAACGATATTCACTCTCTTTGCTTTGCGGGATTGTTATGGCATTGAATACAACTTAGCTTTAGTTGATATCACAAGTACTTTTGACTTTCTACACTAATGGAGATATTCTTGTTAGGAAAGCATCAAATAACATCTTGATCTTTTAATTCTAGAAGTATCTAGTTGCTATTTCTTGCTTTCCTAACTAGAATTTCTTCACTATTTGTGTAGTTAGGAACTAAAACGGCTTGTCATATCCACTAAAGCTATTTTTATTAATATCTTATTTCAATTTCGCAAAAGGTAGGGGGAAAATATCGCTAATATAGAAGCGTTTTACACGTGTTTGATGCCATCTTTTGTCTTCCAACAATCTAAAAGCTATATTTTTCATCTATACCTACCCAATGAAAGATGGTGACTAGAATGGGAAATAAGGACGACCTTGAAGTAATAGGAAAACAAAGATCAATTGCCTGTTTCATCACCCCAGTACAAGCCCCCACCTTTGTTTTCTGGACCATTGTTGTTGAAGACAACAAGATTAAATGCAAGAGAGTGGAAGATTCATCAGGCCATGCAAACCACTAAACCAGAATAGAGGCATGCCGCCTCATATATACACCTCTCAGGAACTCCACCATGGTTGTTCGGAGATCTTTTCTGGACGATCCAATTCACGGCTTTGGCCTTTGATTCAGAACAGAGGCACCTCCAACCGTGAGATTGAGGAGCTCAAGTCACAAATGGGGAGTGAGGAAAGCTACTGGTGGCCCCTGCGGAGGGGTATTTTGAGCAGGAAGAGAGTTTACCATATCCAAGCAACAGAAAAGAAGGAAACCTTGTAAATTCATGTAGAAAAAAAGAGTTTGCTGGAGCATAAGAAAACCTCAAATTTGTTGGATCAATCCTACACAATCTTTGGAAACAATAAAAGGGGGAGAAATTTTAAAATCTTCTTCTATGCCTAGAAAACATATAGAGGATTTTACTCATGTTGATAAAACCCCTGTGACCCAAACCGACAGTTTTGATCTTCATTCTAGTGAGCCACTACATAACGGATTAATGGAAGCACAATTTGGGGATAAAGAAACATGAATGAGGAAAAAAAAGATGAAAAAGATAAAACACTCACTAGTCCAGTTACAGAGGCTCCACCTCAGAATCAATCTCAGGCTGGAGCTCTTCTTGTAGCTCCAAGTAGAGGAAGAGCAGAATACATAAAAACATCACTTGTATGGAATTTTTTTAACACAAAAAGGAAATAAATGTAGCTATTTGTAACACTTGTCAACTCTGTTCAAAGGCGGAGGGGAAGGCAGGACAGGGACACTTGAACAACCATAACAAACAGGTGTGGATAGAAACTAGGGCGGAGGCCATCCTTCGCACGGTCCTGCTAATCCTACTGTGTCTAGCAGTTCTAAATTTATCCAACAACAAATAAACCTTAAGATGGGAGGTTTACATTTGTCTAACAGATTCAAAGATCATAATGAATCACTTCTTCCGGAATAATTTTCAATGAATAAAGGATGCTCAAACATCAGAATTGCCTTTCTTTTTTACTTATTCTGTTTGGCTACTGTTTTCATTAAAAAGAGAAGTTCAGCTTCTGTTTGGCAGAATTAAAAGGATATTTTTTTCCAAAATTTCGTTTCAAGCTTTTCACGCTTAACAGAAAATATTTTCAATTAACAAAGAATGAATCTTACTTTTTTTTTCCTTTCAGAAATCTTGTTCAAGGATCTCTACCCCACAAAAGTAGGGATAAAATCTGCATACATCTTGCCTCTCCAGACCCATTTGTGTCATTGCAAGGGTATGTTGTCATTGTTGTTGTTGTGTTTCAAAGAGAAATTTGGGGCTCAAGACCAACAATAAAAAAACAGTTTTTTCAAAGGATAACCTTAAGACTCACTAAAATAGTTTAAAGACTAATCCTTGTCTTGATAGTTATAAAGTAAAGTCTATCGACCTATAAGTTTGGGAGTTGAATCAATATGTTTAGTTCAAAGTCAAATTTACAGGTCATTTAAGTAACAACACAATTACAAAAATAGTTCATCTATTGATTAATAGAGTAATTAAGTGCTACATAAATTATTTTACAAAACCAATTTTAACTATCATTTTACAAACAAGTTTTACTTTAGCCACAAAATTTGTCTTCAACTCTGTAGGTAAATGTGTTTGCGAATTTCTCAAGATGCCAATCACCTTAATCAGTGAATCACTTGAATCCTTGCCCTTTATCTGGTTTGCAAACACATTTAAGGTTAAAACACCTTTCTTTCATAATTCCCAAATTAAAATTAGGTGACAACTATGTGTTATTCCACAAATAGCCACGTTATTGAACATTTTTAAACGAGTTTAAAATCAGGTCGTAACACCTATCAGGTGCTTGTAAGCAAAAGGAATTTACTTCTAGCCACAAGAACAAAAGTTCAACGTCACAAGTATCATCTAAAGGTAGCCTCAAAAGTCTAATAATAAAGAAGCTAGTGGTAGTAAATACTTCAAATGTCAAGATTAACAGAAGCAAACTTAAGCACAATGCTTTATATTAACAACACAAGATGATTTGAATAAAAGGTATTAGAGAAAATACTGCATGTATTGGTATTACTAATCGCTTGTTTGGTACAAGTTTTCAACCTATGTCAAAGTAATACACACCCTATTTGGTATTATCCTCAGTGTAATAATACATACCAAACCATGGTATTAGCAATACAAAAGTTTTTAATACATGCATAAGCATGGTTAAAGATACAATTGTCCATGAAAGTGTATAAAGCTAAAGAATGTGGAGGGTATATTGTAAGCAAACAAATTTTTTTAGAAATTATGCAATACATGTTATTTCTAATACACCAAACCAAGTAGTGGATAATGAATAATCCAAGCATAACTAATCCCTGTATAACTAATACACCCTATTCAACGCTATTTTTTTACACCCTACCAAATGACACCTAAGGCCCTTAGATCTTTAAATAGGCTCACATCATAAGTGGTTTTACTTCACGGATCAACGTGGGACAAACCTCACTAAAGATAAAGATGAAAATTATACCATTCAAAGATGAGAATGACAAGTTATCGAATCATCATATGACAAGTTGCATCCATCATCGTATGATAAGTCTGCATTAACAAGTGACAAGCTTTTGCGTTGGACTTTCGGAGATGAAAACGGTTTGCCGTCAATCTTCAAGTCTCCATTATGTTCTTCGTAGTATGAAGACAAATCAGCACCTACAGGTAGTTCAATTTTATAGGCATTGCCATTTATATGCTTCAAAATTCGAAGATGGCCATTTGCTCAAGGTGATAACTTCTTGCGACACCTAGGAAAACGTGTTTTCCTTGAGTGAATCCATACTAAAGTTTCTTTGAAAATAGTTTATTCAGGTGCTTGTTGCTTGCTTTTCAACGGTCCATCGAGCAATATCATCGCAAACTTCCTCGTGAAGCTTCTTGATCTCCTTGGTCCGTTCTTTAGCATTAGCAGTGAACTCACAAATAGTTGGCAATGGGGCTATTTGCGACGAACAACCTCAAATGAAAATTTTGAATTGTTTGACTCAAAGATTTATTGTAAGAATCTCTGCTTGTGGCAGACAGGATCCCATGGACAAAATGCATTTTCACATCTATCCTAGCCTTGGTTGACAAAGTTACCTAGTACATGTTGCTGGTGGAAAGTGGTAGGTATTCCGTGGAATTAGTTGAGGTGCGTGAAAGCTGCCCGAACACCACGGTCATAAAAAAAATGACAATAAATTTTCCAAGATTTTGTTTACTATTTCCCTTTAACCATCGATCGGGGATAACTTGATAAGCTAAACAACAAATGACTTCCAATTTTCCTCCTTAAAGTATGTCAAAAATGACTTATGAACTTTGCATCTTAGTCCGAAGTGATAGTTTTCAAAATTCCATGAAGGCGGACACTCTTTTAAGTATAAATAAACAATATGAGAAGCATCAACAGACTTATAAGATAGAACAAAATCAGCCATTGTCGAGAATCTATCAAATCCTTGTTTGATGTGATCAGACATACCTATTATAGAGTCATTCCTTCATTGAGTCATCGGCAATCCTAAAACAAAATCCATGCCCACATCTTCTCAAGGAGCTTCAAGATTAGGCAATGACTTATACATACCTATCTTTAAATTTCACATCATTACTAAATGGAAAATACAATACTTCTGAATATGCCAAATGGCATCTCGTTCCATCTTGGGGCAACTAAAGTTTTCTTTTATAAGAGCTAAAATGTTATCCCTTCCAAAGAGTCCGACCAATCCTCCATTATGAGCTAGTCGTCAAGCAACACAACTCACAAAATAAGCCTAATCATCATCATGAAGCTTGGAGTGGGTTTCTTTAAGCTTTCATGTTCCTTCTCAAGCATAAATTTGGTGCGTAAAATAAGGAAGGTGGTGCCTTAAGTCTTTGTTCTACTTTGTTAACGGCCCAAAAGCTTGCCACTTATTGATGCAACAACTTATCAAATGATGAATCAAAAGTTTGTCATTTTTTCATATGATGATTCAGCAGCTTGTCATCCTTAATTTTTTTCGTTCTTATGCTCCAATTTTGCATTATTTCGTTTATTACTGTTCTTTCTCCTTTCTCCTGTTTGTTATGTAACAAACCATTTCACTTTAATTTGTTGTTGTTAATGCTCTCATATATGTATCCCTTTTCAAATATTTGGCAGTCCTTATTTAAATTGAGGGTACCATCTCTCTCTCGATGAGGTAGGGATAAGATTTGCATACGTTTTACCCTCTTCAGACTCTACTTGTAGGATTACAATGGTTTTGTTGTTTATCTTGATGAGATCAATCATCCTCATCTTTAATAATATCTATCACACATTTTTTCTTATACTAAATCACCTGAGATATAAGCCTAGATTAAGGCCTTAGAAGTCTTAATGTGAATAACATTGTATTGAATTATAAAGCTTTTATATAAAGCTTTGTGGTTTAATATGCTTCTTTTAAGAGAGAGTATTTCCTCTTAAGTAAGTGAGTTATCCTTCGAAATGGTCGACCAAGGTTGCCTTGGGTTTTTCTAACCTCACTAATACAAGCACACCCCCAACGTTTCGGCATCATGTTCATTTCCATGTACATAAGACAACAATTATAGAACGGCAAATATTAAAACATTGTCAAACACTAAGGTTGAACCTTTCCATTTCCATACCCTCCAACAACGTCTATAACTGAGGAATTAATAAGTATAATAAGTAAGTTAATTCTGGATTTACCAAGAAGACTGAAAAAAAAAATATGATGGTCTTACTTGATATGAGTGCCTTAGGTCTGGTTTTAAAAAGAATCCTTTGACGAATTACTCCAATAACGTCCAACTCCACCTTTGTTGAATTGATGTCACCCTTCTCTTCTTCAGTGGAAAGTTTGATTTTCTTCAATACTAACATTGGTTTTTTCAAGGGCACCTTGGTTCCGGTCAACTCATGATATCCAACAGTAAATGTATAATTTTCCTTTTAAAACAAAAAAACAGGCAGAAAATAAAAAACTGAGATTCCTAAAATTTCATCCTTCAATCAACAAAAAAATAAATAAATATTTAAGCATCTCATGAGTAAATTGACAAAAAAAAAATAGAAGATAGAGTTGTAAGTGAAAAACCTGGGATGTGGGGCGGCAGAGAGTGCCAATTCGAAGATTTTGGAGTCGATCTTTGAAGGAGGGTTGGGCTTCAACAACACCTTGAAGCTCTAGAATTGCCCATTCCGGGCATTTCTCCTCTCCACAACTGCATTTAACCTGAATCTGCATTTTAATTTCTATCAAATAATAAGGATGAGATGTTGTTTTCTCTTTGAGATCACTGAATAACCTCAAGAATGGGTCCAAGGGTTATGGCGGGAAAGTGAGAATTGGCTTTGGCGGGAAAGCTTGTGGCATACATTAGAAAGAGTATAGACTATTTCATCTTTTTTTCTCTCACTTGGGCTCATTGTTGGGTCTGTTACTGCCCACGCCCCACAGGCATATGCAGTGAGGGGGTCTCCGGTTCATGTGAACTAGGCATCCCTTGAGAAATCATATATATATAATAGTGTTGTATTTTTTATTCTTTTTAAAATGTATAGATATGTGAACTCATATTCAAAATATCATATAATGTGATGATGATTGGATGCATTTATCAAAGTGAGGTTAGAAATTTGACTTTTATATATATTTTATTTTATTTTTCTATTTAAAATTAGGGAACGCCTCTCTAAGCGGTTATTAGTAGCACTTTTGGTGTTTTAATTAATTAATATATATATATATATATATATATTTAGAATTTTAACTCTTTTTAATGATAAGAACCTAAATGTCAAATCTATCAAATTTGTATCTTAGATTCATAGTGCACCTATCATCTCAAAATCGTGAATACACCTCTGACTCACCCGACACGACCTTAATTCTTTCTCCAAATTTATTCTCACACTAAAGAATTGACCTTAACACCTAAGCATAATTTAAGAATCACCCGACACGACCTCATACGTAAATGAAGAATAGTTCGAGTATTAACTTAGAAATTTTTGGGGTGTAACACTTGTTTACGTGACACCAAGTTTTGGGGAAGGTTGTGTTATTTTTTGATTTCCACATGCTTATGTTATGTTTAGTTCTTACTTTCTTCCGCAATTACCCTTGTCGAGTGTTGTTTAGGCTAGCACCTGTCTTTGTGGGATAAGGCAGATCCATCAAGCCCAATTTTTGGGCAGTGACATAAATCACTTATTACATAAAATGGTCATTCGACACCTTTTTAGTTATAAAATTACTTTTTCTTCTTCTTCAAATTTGTATCTTAGATTCATAGTGCACCTATCATCTCAAAATTCTGAATACACCTCTGACTCACCCGACACGACCTTAATTCTTTCTCCAAATTTATTTCCACACTAAAGAATTGACCTTAACACCTAAGCACAATTTAAGAATCACCCGACACGACCTCATACATAAATGAAGAATAGTTCGAGTATTAACTTAGAAATTTTTGGGGTGTAACACTTGTACACGTGACACCAGGTTTTGGGGAAGGTTGTGTTATGTTATGATTTCCACATGCTTATGTTATGTTTAGTTCTTACTTTTTTCCGCAATTACCCTTGTCGAGTGTTGTTTAGGCTAGCACATGTCTTTGTGGGATAAGGCAGATCCATCAAGCCCAATTTTTGGGCAGTGACATAAATCACTTATTACATAAAATGGTCATTCGACACCTTTTTAGTTATAAAATTACTTTTTCTTCTTCTTCAAATTTGTATCTTAGATTCATAGTGCACCTATCATCTCAAAATTCTGAATACACCTCTGACTCACCCGACACGACCTTAATTCTTTCTCTAAATTTATTTTCACACTAAAGAATTGACCTTAACACATAAGCACAATTTAAGAATCACCCTACACGACCTCATACATAAATGAAGAATAGTTCGAGTATTAACTTAGAAATTTTTGGGGTGTAACACTTGTACACGTGACACCAGGTTTTGGGGAAGGTTGTGTTATGTTATGATTTCCACATGCTTATGTTATGTTTAGTTCTTACTCCAATTTTTGGGCCGTGACATAAATCACTTATTACATAAAATGGTCATTCGACACCTTTTTAGTTATAAAATTACTTCTTCTTCTTCAAATTTGTATCTTAGATTCATAGTGCACCTATCATCTCAAAATTCTGAATACACCTCTGACTCACCCGACACGACCTTAATTCTTTCTCTAAATTTATTTTCACACTAAAGAATTGACCTTAACACATAAGCACAATTTAAGAATCACCCTACACGACCTCATACATAAATGAAGAATAGTTTGAGTCTTAACTTAGAAATTTTTGGGGTGTAACACGTGTACACGTGACACCAGATTTTGGGGAAGGTTGTGTTATGTTATGATTTCCACATGCTTATGTTATGTTTAGTTCTTACTCCAATTTTTGGGCCGTGACATAAATCACTTATTACATAAAATGGTCATTCGACACCTTTTTAGTTATAAAATTATTTCTTCTTCTTCTTCGTCGCTTATCCTTCTTCCTCTTCGTTGCTTTTCCTCCTCCTCCTCCTCCTCTGTTTATCTTTTTTTAAAAAAAAAAAAATTAAAAAAAACTTACCGCAAATGTGAATCATTTTGAGCGAATTATATATAAAAGACTCAAAGCATCAACTAGATTTCATATCTAAAACTCGGGACTATTTAGAGGTGATTTCAAGTTGATCGTGATTGAATAGTCGATGTATATTCAACGTATATTTCATGTATAGTTAAGCTATGTTTGGTTTTTTGAGTGTATCATAATGTATTATCAGTGTATACCTCATGTATATGTATAAGATATTGTACAATCAATGTATATTTTCTATGACTTTTAATAAACTATAGTGTATAACTAGTGTATACTTTCTATGTCTTTTTGGCTATATTTTATTTAATAAAACATGACTATATTTTGTAAACTAATTACTTTATTGTATATATTTGAAACTAGCCAAATTCTTTTATCTCTTATTTTGTGCATGATGTCACGAACTTAGAGTCTTACTAAAACTCCGTGCGGCACTTGACAACTTACTCACGAATCTTTTACAATCTTGTAAGCTCAAGTAAACCTTTAAGACTAAGATCGCTAGGAGAATGAAATGAAAGACTTAGAAAGATTTGGAAGAAGGCTTTGTGTTACTTGGATAATGCTTTACAACTTGCTTGGTGCCTTACAAATGAGTGTCCCATCTATTTATACTACCACCTAGGGGTTAAAGTGAAAATAATATTTACTTTACAAGTTCCTCTAATAATTACACTTTGGTCCTATTCTAGAAGTCTCTACTAGCCTAGAGAATTCTAAGGCATTCCAAGATATCTTCTAAGTTATTCTAGAGAATTCTAAGGAAAGATATATGGAATTCTAGAGTCTTCCACTAACCTCCCCACAACTCTAGATTATCTCCCCTTCTTCCAGTGCCAAATTTGAACTGTGAAGTGGCGGGATGTGACAATGAACTCCCCTAATTAATTGAGTCCGATGGACTCTCCTCCCACACCATTCTCTTAGGCTGGGATAATGGGCCCAACACTTATATCTTTCTTTGAGGAGGATAGATATATACACAAACCTTATTATTACCTTGCCAAGATAGAAATACTATTTTTGAAAGACCCTTGGTTCAATTGCAACAATATTTAGTATAAAGAAGAAGAAAATAGTGACGAAAACATAACAACTAAAAATAAAAAATGAAAAAATTACATAAATACACAACTTAAGAAATAATAATTTCTAAAATTTCTTACCATTTTTAAAAAGGGATAAGGCACAAATACTCCCAAACTATAACCGAAATCTCAAAGACACACCTTAACTAAACTAAGGTCCAATTACCTCGAACTCATTTTTTTTTGTAATTATTTACACCTTTTTGGCTAATGTGACATCCAAACATCTCTCACACGCCTCAACTATGTGGAGTCGCGGAGCGTGCCACGTAAATCAAAAGACATATAAAATTACAAAAAAATGAGTTTGTAGGGTAATAAGACCTTAGTTTAATTAAGGTGTATCTCTGAAAGTTTGGTCATAGTCTAGGGGGGATACTCATGCCTTATCCATTTAAAAAAATTATAAACATCCCCTCTCGAATATATCCCTCTCATATAATAATGTATCATTTAAAATGTATCGGACAATCAAGAAATGTATCCGAGAGCAATATAAAATTAGAATTTTTGTAATTTGATAAACTTCCGAAAATAGAATGTAATTAGTCCCAAATGTATGGGATTTCTATATTTTATACTGGCATCAAAGTCCAATAATGAGGGAGTATGCAGCAGTAGTACCAAGATTGGTAGAATTGGGCCAAAATCCCAATACGTTTTTTTTTTTTGTTTCTTTGTTAGAATTGATTTAAATTTGAGTTTTATTTTGTTAATTTCCTGTTTTGAGGTATTCTTTGTTGGTAATGGTTTTCTAACATTTTATTTAACTTAGAATAATCCTTCTAAGAGTTCGAATTTATCTAGTTTCGCTATGATAAGAGTATTGCCTTCGAGTATCGTCCTTGCAATTGTTAATTGAATTGAATTTAATTAGGCAAATTTAAGTTTTTATGATAAAATTAAGCTTAGATAATATAATATAAAGATAAGAAGATAAGAAATGAAGATGAAGGAGAAAACTTTTCTCTTATTCAAGTGTGTATTTCGAATGGTGAATGATATCTCTATTCATAGTGTTAAAATATCACTCCCAAAGGTCACCAAACTAGTAGATACATAGTTATCCAAAAAGGTTTTTTATCGCCTTGGAAGTATACATACATGAATTCAATTAATTCTTGAATAAATTAAATGGACAATCCACAATCAATGAATTTATATCAATTTTGAGATTAACTAGAGAATTATTTATATTTTTTTCATAGTTAGTAGTTAATTTAATATAGATATTTAGTAATTGGGTTGATTTTTTAATTTAAAAGCTCAAAGAATTATTTTGAAACTTTGACATTTAATTTATTTTACGCCACGTGCATTCCTGAATTTTTTGATAAATAATTGCTATCTTTATATGATTTGACTATCATATAAAGCAACATTGTATGGCAATAACTCTTTATTATGAAAATAGATAATATATTTGGATTGAATCCGTATTTCGATCATATGAATGTCCTATATATCTTTAAAAAACATGATAACAATTGTTAGAATATATAAATTTATATCAAGCTTTAATTTTTTAATATGCAATTGATTTTATTTTAATTTCTTTTAACAAATAATCTATTACTCTTGAAAATTCTTTAAGAGTTCTAATTCAAATCATGCAAAACAATATGAAAGATTATGATTTTCATAAAAATATAACGGTAAACAAAATCATTTTTGTATCCTTCTTTAATGGATATTCATAAGCTGATTAAGTCATATTTGCCTCAGTATCTTAACTGCAAGTCAATAAGCTTACAATTATCTAGATAAATTATTCTCGATTTTAATTATTTCTACTTTGGCAAGATTAATTTTTTAATTTTTAAAAAAAATTCAAATACTAAAATCTGGCCCAAATTTTAATTTTTTTAAAACTTGAAAACTGAGGATGTTTGTCAAATATATTTGCCAAGTAATAATAAGTTATATGGACAAATACTTTAGAGCCTGTTTGGATTGGTTTAAAAGATGACTTTTAAGTAAAAAATATAAAGTCAAACTTAAATGACTTTTAAGTCAAAAAATAAAAAAGTAGGGGAAAACCTACTTTTGGTTTTTCAATTTATTTTAAGTCATTTTAACTTACTTTAAGTTATTTTTAACGTTGTCAATACTTCCCAACTTATTTTAAGTTGTTTATATTTGCCAAACACTTCGAGAAGTAAAAAACTGACCTAAAAGTGGGTTTTTCCTACTTTTAAGCCAATCCAAAATCAAACCTACTTTTAAGTCGGTTTTTGACTTCTGGAAGTGTTTGGCAAATATAAAAATAACTTAAAATAAGTTAGGAAGTGTTTGACACGGTTAAAAATAACTTAAAAATGACTTAAAATAAGTTAAAAACCAAAAGTAGGTCTCCCCTACTTTTTATTTTTCGACTTAAAAGTTATTTAAGTTTGACCTTTTATTTAACTTGAAAGTTAATTTTTTTAAACCAATCCAAACGGGCTCTAATTCTTAATTTTCTTTTCAAGTTTTTTCCCCAATTTATCCATGGCCAAACGGCACCTTAGAAAAGTTATTATGTAAACTAATGGGCAAAAGGGCAAAGCGCTAGAGAAAGTAAAAGTTATTCTGTGTACGGATTATTCCAATTTCCAACTAGTCTACAACTTGTAAAATAAATATTTGGGTTTTTTTTTTAAATTTTATATTTATCCTTTTAATTTATATTTTTTTAGACAAATTCCACTACTTAAAAAATATAACAAAAGGACAATAGTGAAAAATATTGTTTAAAAAATACTTAAATCTCTTCATCTAGAATAACTTGTCACATACTACATAAGAAACTATAAAAAATAAGTATATAAGTATTTATTAATTTATTTTTTAAAATCTTTTTAATACTTTTGTATATGTGCCTTAGCCATTCATACAAAAATCAACCATAAGTTTTTTTTTTTTTAAAATTTACAATATTTATATCTTCAAAAAGAATTAATTTAATGGAAGAATAAAAATAGTTAATTAATTTTATCTTAATTTTATAAATTAACAAAATAATTTGTGATATATATTTATAGTAATTTCAACAAGTCCTATGAAATTGAGGGAGTATCAACTTACTCAAAAATGAAATTGTTGTTGCGTGGAAAGTGGAAAACCAAAAAGGCATTTGAATAACCGCATCTCAATGGAATTTCGGAATTCATATTAGAGTCAATCAAATCTGAATTTGTGCCAGAAAGTCTCACATTAGGAGCGCTCTCTAACAAAAGTAACTCCGTACCCAAGAGGATTCAAACCTGAGACCTTCGATTAAAGACAAAGATGACTCCGTACCCAAGAGGACTCAAACCCGACATCATGAATGAATACTTACTTCTTCCCCACAACTCTTATTGGTATAATTATTATAGCGGGTTTCATTTGAGTAATTATTTAACATTGTGCCTACACAACATGGTTTTTTGGTTGAAAAAAGGATAATTGGTCAAGTTATAGCCTATTTAGGTTTTAACAAAATTCAAAAAATTAATCACCAATCAAAAGCAATTCTCAAAATAAAGAGAAAGGGTCAAGATAAACGTCAAATTTAAGGAGAAGAAAAAGGGAATTAATGTGATCAACCACCCAAAGTTATAATGTAAATTGCATTACAAAATAGAATAAGGGTGAAGCTGATCAGTGTATATTCTATGTTGCTTCATGGTTACGATCGGAAACCTTAATAAAATCCCGTCAACAAGACAGTGAAGCTCCTTTCATTTTGAAAATACGGAAAGAAAGAAACCTAATGTTCTCAACGATCCAGATATGTAATATGCAAAATTGCATTGCAGATCAAAGGGTAAGTTGAGTGTACATTCTATATAGCTTCATGGTTACGAATTGATCGAGAACCTTAATTAATCTCGTCAACAAGACAGTGAAGCGCGTTAAATATTAAACAAAAGAAGACTAATTAACGAAAACCATACTACACTAAACCAAAAAAATTCAAGAAGGCCAGATCTGGAGATCAGGTCTTCTTCTAGACCATATCGATATATATTATGGTAAAGTGAAGTATAAAGTCTCTTTATATAGAAGTTATATTCGATTATATTTTTGACACGTGTAACGTAAAATGGTAAAATGCTCATTGGCTAATCACAGCTGTTATCTTTTCTTTTTTCACGTTTCTCTTTTTGATTTATCCTTTTGAAAAGACGTGAAGAAAAAGGGAAAGGAATTAAAATATGACTAACAGAATATCAGATGTAAATAATGCATTTGGTTTGGTATATTATTAATAATTTATTTTTAAGTTATAATATATAACTAAGGCTTGTTGTATACTGATAATATTAAAATACACTCTTGTTAATCATTGTAGATTGTGATCTCTCGTTCGAACAATAATCTTATAAAAAATCAACTATTATATTATTCTTTAATGAAATGTACCTACGTCTTTGTACATTAGTTTCAATATGTATTTTTCTTATTCCTGAAATTTAGTTTATTCCAGAACTTGTATTCTATATTCCATAATTTTTTCATTTTTAGATTTAATTAACTTCAAATGATGACGAAATATAAATAGAGTTATTAATTGGTTATAAATTTTAATTTCATATTACTACAAAATATAATTTGAGATATTAATTAACAATTTATCTACTTACATTTTTATAATGGATAAATTTTGTATTAAGTTGAAATTAGAATGATAAGTCTTGTTATGCATAGTAAAAAGGATAAAATGGAATATAGATAAAAAGAAGACTCCAACATAATCTAATCTATTTGAAGTGATTATGATTTAAAATTCAAGTTAAACACTTTCACATTTATCGATTTTTTTTTATCTCATATTAAACTCAAAATTTATATTTATTCAAACTCAAAATTATAATAACTATTGCTGCTTTAATTTTAATTAATTGCTATTGGTTAGAAGGATTATGTTGAGCATTTCAAGCTAGGGGTGTGCATCGGTCGATTCGGTTTGGTTTTATGAATTATCGGTTCAATTATCATCGGAGATGAATTACCTTCTACAATATATCGAATCTCAATTTTTTTTTTCAATTCATCAATATCCAATTCAGCTACAATGGTTGAAATAAGATTCATATATGAAATATTTTCCCCAACCACTATCCCATCACTTTTGTATCGCTCGTATCTAACCTCACTCTCACATATTCTTGAATGCCTTAACAAGATCGAAATATACATTACTACTAATCTTCACAAAATCACCTTGAAACAAAATTATTAACCACGTTTCTGAAGTTTTTATTAGACGAACATGGAGAAACAATTCAAAATTTGAATTTTCTAATTCTCTTAACGTTTGATACTGACAGAAACTGAATGTTTGAAATGAATAAATTAAGTGTAATTTAGGGTAGGGGTGTGCATCGGTCGGTTCGGTTTTACGTATTATCTGTTTTTAAATACGCTAAACCAATAACGAACCAATAAGATAATTTTTTATCGATTTTCGGTTTATCGGTTTTGGTCCTTAACGGTTCGGTTTTCCATTTAACCAATAAGAATATGCTTATAAAATAAATATATGACTTATCTAATAAATTTGACACGACAAGACAATAATGTAATTTTACAAAAGCTCATAAAATAGAAATATTAATAACAAACATGAAAAGAACTATACATGTCAAATAAAGAGGAATATGATTCTTACTTTAGGTTTTGACGATTTGTATAATGTAAAGTTGTGAACTCAAAGTCAACGAAGTATGAATTGATGGCTAAATGACAAAGACATAACTATTAACATATTGAGATTAATATTTATTAATATGTATGTTTATGTAAAAGTATTAAATTACTATAGTCTTAACTCTTAATGGGTTATCGATTTACCCAATAACCCAATATTGAAAACCAATACCAAACCGATAACCCGATAATATTTTTTTTATAAAACCATTAAGAAACCATTAACACAATAACCCAATAGCAATAAACCAATAACACTTTTTTTGGTTCGGTTTATCGATCGGTTCGGTTTTTGCACACCCCTATTTCAAGCGGAAAAAAAAGGATGGCTTTCACTGCTATCACATAAACTTACGTAGTAGGCGTTTGGCTATAAATTTATCAGAAATCATGGGATGAAATCAGTGTGTGGACAAGCGATTTAATGTTGATTTCATCTCATAATTTTATATCATTAGATAAAATTTCAAAATCCCCAAAAATCATGATTTTGAAATTTCATATCATGATTTGAAATTTTTTAAAAATAAAAATTCACCGCTCATAACTTGAAATTATTAGTCCTACATGTCATTTATAAAATTTTCACATTTTATATTTTGTTATAAAATCTCATATTTATATCTACGAGTAATAATTACATATGTAAATAAGATTTATAAATCATATAATTACTTTTTAAACCATTTATATCTCATATAACAATTATTTTCACCAACATAAAATTTAGTATTACTTCAAATCAATTCTTGTTTACCATTTATATGCACCAAATTCATTATTTTTGATCAAATTTATTTACACAATCAAATTTATTACTTCATTTAAATCAACGTTTGATAAAAAATATATTTTCATTATTATATTGAGTGAACAAGACTAACTACTGTGGTGAGATTGTATTGAATTAGTAAAAAATAATAATTCAATTTTATATTTTTATCGAATTAAGAGTTGATCGATAAATGTTGAATGTTTTAAGAAAAGGTTTGTGATATTGTATTATATGATTTTATAAACTTTTGCATTGATAAAAGATTGTATAAAGTATTGGGATAATTTTAATAATTTTATAACTTATGAGGTTTTTATGTTTATGAAAAAATATACAATGTAAAAAGTCAAAATTGCATGTCTAAACAAAACTTCAACTTCATGATTTCATATTATTAGAAAACGAACCACTTTTATTCTCAGAGCTGAGGTATATGAAGAATGACTTTTTGGTCCCTTTCGTCCAGTGGTCAGGACATCGTCTTTTCATGTCAAAGACATGGGTTCATTTCCCGTAAGGAATAGGTACTCATTCCCAACTGCTTTCAGTTAGGTTTCATTGCTGAGTGATCCCAAACCTTCCAAAGGTGATAGGTATTTGTTCTTTCTTGACACTTCTTTCTATATTATGCCAACCTACAAAGAGCGATGAAAAATTTCGTATAATTAATTTGGAAAAACTACATAATATGGCAAACTTTGTTATATATTTAAGGCACATAGCTATAATATATTTTATTTATTTAAATATTAAATAGCAAATATGCTATTACATGCTTGATCATTTATTTTCAGACATGTTTTATGGTCACTAATCCTTATTTATCATCTCCAAAGCTTTCTCTTTCAAATCAACCTTTATTTTTTCAAATTTCATTCCAATTTATATATACATTTATCTTGTCTGTTCAACATCTTTTTCAATTAGTCATTGCCTATTGGTTAATATACATATATTTTTGTATAGATTTATTTAATTCAATGTATTCATTTGTATGTTAGTTAACTGTATTTATTTATTTATTTTAGTATTTATATTTCTAACTTAGAATTTACGTTTTAGTTTAGCCATTATCATATTTAGTTAATATCCACGTATTTTTGTATGTATATATATATATATATATATATTAAATCAATGTATTTATCTGGAGAAAATGATCAAAATGGTCCTTTATGTATTGAGGTTGCTTTATTTTGGTCCTCAATATATTCTAGGTGATTGAAATAGTCCTTCATGTATGACAAAATGTGTTCAATTTAGTCTTTTA
>NW_006238931.1:763579-774018 GCF_000226075.1 Solanum tuberosum | reverse complement strand
AATGTTAAGTTTAGGGTAAAAGACTAAATTGAACACATTTTGTCATACATGAAGGACTATTTCAATCACCTAGAATATATTGAGGACCAAAATAAAGCAACACCCATACATCAAGGACCATTTTGATCATTTTCTCTATTTATCTGTATTGCTCATTGGTTGATATTCATGCATATTTTTTGTATATATTTAGTTAATATCCATTATTTTTGTATGTGTATATATATATATATATATATATATTAAATCCATGTATTCATTTGTATGTTAGTTAACTGTATTTATTTATTTTAGTATTTATATTCCTAACTTAGTATTTACGTTTTAGTTTAGCCACTATCATCTAATAGCAATAACATAAGTTTATAATGGAATTACATATTAATAAAGTTGTATATGAGAGGATTTTTTTTGGCTCATAAAACTGGCCATTAGTTCATACAAATGTGTATATGTTTTATTCATAATGATTTTTATATCTAGATATTTATTTATTAAATCAACAAAAAAATAAAAATACCCCATAAGCAAACAAAAACTTTTTAATAGGTAATTATGTATTGTTAATTTAATAATAGGAAGTTGAGAGTTTGAGGGGAGTAAACAAAGGAAAGTCAGTAACAATAATAAAAATCACCTTATTTAGTGCATTACAATTAAAACTAGGGATCAATGTATTTTAAAAAAAAAAAACTAGTGATACTTTATATATAGCAAGATTATGACATAAACTATAGTCATTTTTAGTAAATATCATATTTATAGCTATACAAATTTAATAACTCTAAAACTATAGTCATTTTTGTAAGTTGCTCTAAATTTATATTGCATGGAACGGGCCCTTAGTTACTATGTACTACATTTTAGTTTGAAAAAGCCTTTTTATATGTTATAAAAATTACGATACTCTAATAAATGATTTTTATACTTTATTTTTTTATTTAAATAAATATGCAAAAATTATTATCAAAATTCCAAATTGTACATCTAGAAAAGTACAACACTCCTCATTGAGATGAAGATTTAAATGAAAATTGAAAATTTTCTTAGGATATTGATTTGTATAATATACTAGTAAGGATAGCTCGGGCGTTGCCATGTAAAGGTTATTACGATATTTATTTGTCTTTTCATTTTCAAAACATCATTGATTAAGTTGAGTATGTCTCGGTTGATCTAGAACGAAAGTGCTAAGTTCGGAAGAAGAGAGAGCAGATGGAGCGTTGACGGGGAGATTCCTTCGAATAACCTGTCTATCTTCATTTCTTTCTTCAAGAATGAGATAATTGACTTGCTTCAACATGTTATTCTATTTCGGTTGTTAAATTATTGTTTCTGCTTTATTACTATCCTTATATCCAAGTTCCTGGATTCTTCTTGCCTGCCAGTTATAGCAAATGCATATTAATATGGTGTATTAGTGGTGGCAAATGGACGGGTTGAAAATGGGTAATAATTTAACTCGCTCATATTTGATATGGGTAAAAATTGATTGGATAACAAATGGATTGGGTAAAGTACTAGTTTACCCATATTTTCATGATTAAATAGTACTCTACTTAAGAATTAAATATGGAGAAAATATTTTAATCTCTTTTTAGATAAAAAATATTGAAAATGCTTCATTTAGTTTTATTGTATCCTAAAAGTAAAAAAAATTCATAACTTTTCAATATAAAATAAATTTATGTAATAACAAGGGAAAAATATTTTTAATGTTAAAGTAAATGAATAGTTGCATTTTAAGACTAAAACATGCTTAATGCACTTTAAGCAATGTCAATACCAATACATGATTTGCTTATTTTACACAGGGGCGGAGCCACCTTGTCCCCCTTGGTCGAAAAATTATACGATATACACACGTAAAATTTTATATTGGTATATATGATATTTTGGACATGCTGAAATAACAAAGTAACCCGTAGTAGAGATGGTTAGAGCTGTCGCTAGCCCACTCGCTGCCCCAATTTGATTCCATGCATGAGCATTTTCATTTTTCTGTAATTATTTTGCATTCTTGAAGTTTGCAAGTAAATAAACATGCATAAGTTTAACATAAATATTCAGTAGCTTGGTGGTAAATACTGTTATGTTTGCCTTTAGTGACCCAAGTTCGAATCTCACCTCCAATAAGGATATTTTTTTCAATTAAAATTGAATTATATCCTTATATTTTAATACCTTTTTCTTAAATTTTAATACATTTTCCTTTTAGAATAAGGTTTTAATTGAAAAAAAATCCTTAAATTTTAATACCTTTTCCTTGTGGAATAAGATTTCCTTATATTTTAATACATTTTCCTTGTGGAATAAGACTTTCTTATATTTTAATACCTTTTTCCTTTGTGGAATAAGATTTTCTTAAATTTTAATACATTTTTCTTTTGGAATAAGGTTTTCTTTCTCTATACATAGGAGACCCCATTTACCCCAAATTATATCACAATATTATTAAAAAATAAAATCTCTATAAATCATCGTTTTAAAAAAAATAATTACTATTCAAAGTTTGGACTCCCTTTATAAAATTCCTGGCTACGCCACTGATTTTACACTATTATTTATTATCCAATATAAAATTAAGCAAATAAAAAAATATAATTATAATTAACAAAAGAAATGTACATTTAAAAAATATTTTTTTTGGAGGGCCAAAGACTTCACCTTTCAATTATAGAGAAAAACAATTAGTTCTATAGAAGAATATAAAAAGAAAGAGAAGTTACAATTTTTTGTTAGTGATATCATGAATTTTGAGTGAATAAAAGTTATAAGCTTAACTCATTTGGCTAATCTATATTTTACCCATATTTTTATGGGTTGAATATGGGTATCAACCCATATTTTACCCATGTAAAATGTCACTCACCCAACCCATAAAAATATGAGCGGCTTGGGCGGGTTACCAAAATATGGGCTCATTTTGCCGACACTTTGGTGTATCAACCTCTATGATGAATATTGATCAATGTATGACAAATGAGATAAAGTTGAAATGCAGCATCTAACCTAAAGTGAAAATGTAGATTTGTCTACAAAATTTCATGGCATAAGCTAAACTAACAATAATAATCACTGAATGAAATAGCAGCAAGTATTTCAACAGTTGCCACACAACTATATTTGCAACAATTATTGTCAGAAGAATATATCGAGCACATATTGGCGAGTTGCGCTGTTTAGCCAAGGACCCTTACCCAGCCAAAAGAGAATGGAAGGTTGTTTCCAATTCCCAAAGGCATAGTAGCAATTGCTGGTGGCTAAGATAGTTTGAGATAAGATAGCTATCTCCACCTCTGTATATTTGGTCTTGCATTTGGTTAACTGTAAGCCTGTGAAGATGTGAATCCAATAGTGTTTCTTTAGTTGTTTCATGAAAATTTTAAACACGTAAAAATATTTTCACGACAAATGAAACTTGCCAACTAATGTGAACGGCATCTCACTACTGAGGAATTCACTTAAAATGTGCCAAATTTCTTGAACAATTTTTTTAGCAGTCTTGCTAAGTTTCCAAAAAAATTGCACCACATCATATGGGGAAAAAGGCACAAAGAGTTTGTCATTATTATCTAAGTAGCTGCTATTGTTCAAAAGGCAACAACATGATGATGGAAGAAAATGTAAATGTGGGATAAGTTGATGAAAGTATATGCATGATTTAATATCTTTTGAATTCATGATACAATATACACACTAACAAAAAGATGAGAATAAAAGTCCTACCTCTAGGAGTCCTTTGGCTGTGGCTATTTCTAAAGTATATGTCCAAATTATTTCCTTTGATACTCTACTTACATCATATGAGGATCAGTTCCTAACCGTTAGTGCAGTGACTCACATATCCGAAATGAACTGTAAGGGATTAAGGTTTCCGCTAACATAACAAATAAAGAAAGGAAAGCAGAGAAGAGTAGTAACCTTTGTCCTAGAAGATGGGGCATTTTGTTATGATTTGCTCAAGAAATTTGACGATCAATTGTAGAATGGAAAAGGCTGAAAATGCATAAAGAACATAGTAGAAATCCTAATTCACCGAAGAATTCATCATAAAACTCAAAGGGGTACAAGAATCAACAAATTAAATGCTAAAACAAAAACAAAAATGTAATGATAAGCATTATTCATTGCATAACTTTCTAATATACCTACAAAATGAAACTAAGTCCTCTTCACTGCTTTACATAGAGATGGATATGTTGGTGAACAGAGGCGTGATGTTACTCATGCTAAACTTCGGAACGAATAAATGTGTGGGTAATTAAAACAATTTATTTCATTCTTGATAAGATAGCTCCAGAGTAGTGTTAAAATTTGATGGCTGGTCCACCTCATTTTGTGAAAACAAATGTAGATTACAATCGCGGGGTACTGCTTATTGAAAAATTCGAGGAGGGGTCTATAGGGCTTTCTTTGAAACCTGATGACGGACCATCTGGTTTGTTCTTTAATTGGAAACAAGTCTCATCATTCGATTGAGAATATGTTGTTCCATTGTAAACACACAACTGATGATAGAAGTGTATAAAGCCAATAATATGAAGTACTAAATGATGTCTCTGTTAACAACAAAATCAATTTGTCTATTCTTCTCATCTCCCTCAGCTTTAAATAGCCAGAACAAAGTAGAAGTTGAGTTTTTATATGGGGAAAAACTCACTTATTTATTTTACCCAAAAGCCATATATGGTAAAGCACAAAACACAAAAGGTTTAAGCCTGCTCAAATGGGGGAAAAACCTCCACAGTGGAGTTTGATTGAGAGCAGAAGCACGAAGCATGTTACATGTAGCTAATATCAGATGTACAAAAGGACAAAAACACATGTACTTTCAAATTTTTTTGTATAAAAAAATTAAGTAGAAGAACAAAGCTTAAATACCATTTTTTGTACATAGAACACTTCAGAAAACAAGAGCAAATATACACATACCAGAGCGAAATAATTTGTTCTATCTATTTTTCAGCATGCGGGACAATATTCTCTTGAGAAAATTGTGCCACACTTTCTTTAAACTGAAATTTGCAAATGGAAGAGTTAGAAAACTGCTATAGTGCATTTCACATACAGAATGCATTAAAATTTCAATAATTATTTGCAACATCACAATGAGCAAAACTAAACCATATAAAAATTCACTAGTCCAGTAGTCCTAAAGAAATCGTATTTTTCTGTGCTTCGTGTGAAATGTAATTGCTCTTAAAATGTAAAATTAACTTACTTGACATGAAAAATCTTAGTAAGTTAGTTGGAAGACTATCTGAACTCTCAATTTATCGGTGAAGATATAATTTTTTAGCACACAATCCTTGTCCCTTTCCATTTTTCTTCGCCTATCTCAAATTTAAGAAGGGAAAGAAGGTGTCTAATTAAACTATTCTAATGTTATTTTTCATTTGAAACAGATAAGTTTATCATGATGGTTTGTAAAATGGTATCAAAGCGTGTTATTCTATGTCTCTCTGCTTGCTATTTTACCCTACTGTAATTGTTATTCATCTACTCACCAAAGTTATACTAAGTAGTGCAGAAAAAACAGTGTGTAGATCTCACTAACAAAGATTTAATTATTTTTGTCTGTTTTCAGCAAATGTAACTGTTAACAATTGTAATTTTCATTCAACTACATAAGTGTGCAAGTTGTATATCATTGATCCAACACTCTTGAAGCACCTAAAAATTGAAATCTGTTTACTTTTACGTTTTAGTAAATCTAAATTCTTTTTAAGATGGCGAAATGTCGGGTTTCTTACTTGGATCTTCCTCCTCCCAAAAGAAACGTTTCTTTTTTTCCCGTCATCCAGTTAATGGCTGATAGCATGCATAGTTAAAACTTTATATTTTATGTTTGCTATAAACGTGACACGAAAGTTAAAAATTTGTTCTATGATATCAGTCAAGAGTAACTCTTCGTAAAACTTTCTGGCCGCTAAAGTAAGCAAGATAAAGCTCAGAAATACAAACAAGCAAAAGCTAAGCAAGCTCCAAAATCAACAGAAGTTTAAAGTTAAGGAGTCAAGAAGATGAGAAAAAGGCAAAATTGAAGAAATCTAAACCCACCACAGAGTAGAGGGAGAAACAGGAAAGGTCAAAAGGTCCCAAAAAAATTGTCGGATACAAAGAAAGCACCAAAGATTGTTAAATCAAATAGCAGAAGCAGAATTAGGGAATCAAAATCAACACAATGAAAATACCTACAAACTGTAAAACATGCTCACCTGAGGGATTTTTTCGTTTGGACCATTGTTTTCTGATGGGTTTTGTTTTTCTCATCTTGTGTTTCTCTGTTAATTTCATGCTATTTATTTTTATTTTCAATTGAGAGCATTGGCAATCTAGACAGAACTATGTAATCGACGAAAGCACAGAGTTCGGAAGAAGAGAAGAAGAGGAGAGAACAGACGGAGGTACTTGATGGTTAGCAATGGAGGAGAGAGCAGAGGGCGTTAGGATTGATGTAGAAAAGGAAAAATATCAGCTCTAAATTGTAGAATGACAGAAATACCCTTCAACTTCAACGTTTTTTCACGGAAGCACACGCGTTGACGGAGAGGCGTGTGCTATTCCCTCTTCTTATATAGTAACTACTCCCTCTGTCTCATTTTATATGAGGTAGTTTGACTCGACACGAAATTAAGAAAAAGAAAGACTTTTAAAATTTGTGATTCAAAATGAATAATAGAAATTTGTGTGACTGTAAATCATTTCATTAAAAATAAAATAGATATTTTATAATTAAATTCTTACTTAATATAGAAATGTGTCATTCTTTTTGAGACTGACTAAAAAGGAAAGTAAGTCACATAAATTGGGACAAAGAGAGTAGTAAGGATGCCCGGGCAACGCCGAACAAAGTGTTATTGTAAATTTTTAAAAGTTGATACAATATGTTATGTGTAATAGTGAAATAGAGAGTGTGCAGTATGGTGTGCAAAGTGTCATGTCTGTGCTAATAAAAAGACTATTTCCATGGTTTCTTTTGGACATATCTTTGTTATAGTTGACTCCCAGCGAGGCAAATGTTTGAAAGTGTTGAGATGTACCACCAGCACAACAAAATTCCGTTGAGTCATACTTCTCTTATTTTTGGCATTACCAGCATACGCCATTTAATCTTAACAGATGGGAAACAGAAAGTAAGAAGGAATGATGCAAATGCAGATTTATGTTTGTACTAACCATCAGTTGAAACCTCTGTAAAGTTAAGAGTGTGTGGCTCATTTGAGTTGCCTGATGTTTGACCCAACGAAATACATCTGTCAGTTAAATTTGTCCGTATAGTAAATCCAAAATTGTAAATGATCAATATGGATTAACAAGCTAACATTTTTCAAAAACTTTGAAAGAACAGACAATTTTTATTTCCTTTTGAAACTTTTCCTAATCTTGCATATGGCAACACAACAGGCAAAAGAATAAGCAATACTTTCTACCTCAGAGAATTTGTTTGATTGTTTCTACTTCAAACTCGGATCAAAGTTACGGGAGAAGATTAACTGTCCACTCCTTTTGGCCAAATTGCAATTAAACTTAAGCTTATCCGAACGATGAAACCTCAACCATCTTATATAAAATGTCAAAATTAAAGGGATGCACATGTACCTAACTTAGCACTTGTAAACCTCTATATGTATAGGAATCAATCATGAGCTAGGTTATTCTAAAGTAAAGGCATATAAAAGTTATTGACTGATAAAGTAAACTAAACAACTAATGTAAAGACAAATTACCTAGTTATGAGGAAAGTATGCATACATGAATGAAGATGTAGAATCTTCATAACATGATACAAAATAAAAATTAAAAGGTATTGCAGCAACCCAAAATTAAGGAGAAATGTAATTACCTTAGAATTTAATACATTCGAAAATTAAAACAGAACAATGGCAACCGATTGGGAAAGGAGTTTAATGAAGTAATGGAAGATAGAAACAAAGTTTAGGATTAGGTGATTGCCGAAGCTGAACACCGGGTCTGTAAAAGTAGTGAAATATTTCCTTGCTAAATATAACCAAAGTTTCACAATCCGTTATCTTTTCCAATCTATTTGAGTTGGATAATGATCAGTTAAGCAGTTTCGGAAGGTGAACAGAAAGAGATTACTCGTAAAATTCATTCAGATTGTGATTATACTTGTACAATATTAATGAGTCCACGATTTGAACTCATTTAGCATTTTATTTTAACAAAATTAGTGCCCTCAAATACTTGTTGTGTGCAAATGAATGATGTAAAACCCTGAATTTTAGGTATTTGGATTTAGGAACGATGCATGGACACTATTGATCAAGAAGGGAACAAAGCAAGCTAAAAGAAGGAAGAAATGAAGACTTGATGATCGCCAATGTCATTCGACGAATCGCCAAATTGCCAAGATACTGTCTAAAGTGACAGAATGTTGGAGATTAAATGGGGGTGATTTCGGCGAATAAGAACTATATTCGGCGAAGGATAACCTGGTCGCCGAAAGTGCTGAAGAAGATTCAAGCAAGTACTGATAGGTGAGATAGAAGGAAACAGGGCGAATCGCGGAGTTACTCGGCGATCCTGACCTGGATCGCCTAAAGTTACAGTGGCCAGACTAAGAAGAAGCGGAAAATGAAGGCGAGATGAAGAATAATCGGCGAATCGCCGATCTGTCGGCGATGTCCGACTTACTTCGCCGAGTGGTCTTAAAGCGGTGACACTTTAGACTTGCTTAAATTCGTTTTGACTAGAGAGAAATTCATTCAGAACGTGAGGAAGGAATTACTTAGAGAGAAAACACTACCAAATGGTTTAGTCAGTGATTTTAGCAAGATTTGGAGAGAGATTTTGGAAGGGAGGAAATTATCAATTGATTTTCATCTATAATTTTCATTTTGTACCCAACTATGGGAGTGATAATTGATTTTGATTTTCTTATTTTTGAGATGAGTGGCTAAAACCCTTCACTTGGGGTTTTGATCATGAAGCCAATTGTTGAAATTCCCTTAGTGGGTGTTCCTTAATTGTGAATAATGATGTTAGTTTGAAGTGGGTCTAAGTTGTTGTTGTGTGTCGAGTTTGAATTGCATGATTTCATGTAACAATTTCAGTGTTGTGCTTGCTTGAGAGAGAGGTGTAGAACAAAGTGGCAATCTTAGCGTCCTTAGTAATGGATTTCCTTGGTTTCAGCTCGAGAGAGTGAAAACAAGTGATCCAACCTTTGTATCCAACTCGAGAGAGTGGATTTGATGAGGGTAAAGAGCTGGGCCTCTTTCGATTGGTGTTGAAGTTCGAGAGAATTCGACATAGAAAAGGTAATTGTTCGAGAGAAAGTTACTTTATATATAGTTCGACCTACCCACTACAAATTATCCCATTATGAGCAGTAACGTTTATCCACTTCGTTGAGATTCAATAATTGGCTGATTAATTCCCCAAGCTTTTACTCTAATATTTGATTGTTTGTGTTGAAGTGTAAATTTGGATTGATAATTAAAATCCGAAATTTGAGATTTGAACATTAATTGTGCAAGAATTGTTTGATTGAAGAGGTTGTCATTATACTTTTATTATTGAATTTGAAGGAAGTACTACTCCCTGTGGGATCGACCCCAACTCACATAGTTGGGTTATTATACTGACAAACGATCATTGGCATTTAGTATTGGATGAAAGCCTTGATACGTTAATCAAAATGGCGCCGCTGCCGGGGAGTAGTGTTCCTTAGAATTCTTTGATTGAAGATTTGACAGTCTCAAATTCGTTGGCTGTAGTTGAATTAGTTTTGGCTGTTTTGTGTAAGTGTTGGTTGGATTACGTAGACGTGAACATGAGTAAGGAAGAGATGAATGACAACCAAGCAGGTCATCGAGATGGTATAGACGACATCAATAGTGTCTACAACCCAGCTCAATCGGATGGAATGGGTGCAATTTGCATCCCATAAACTGATGAGAATGCGATGTTTGAAGTCACTAGCACAACTCTTCATCTTCTCCAAATGAGGGGACTATATAGAGGGCTAGATCACGAAGACCCGCATGAGCATGTGAGAAATTTTACAGAGGTTTGCAGCCCTTTTTCATTCAAAAATATGTCACAAGAGTCAATTCGGCTGCGGTTATTTCCACTGTCCTTAACAGGAGAAGCTACTTGATATACCGTGAGTTTACGGTATTTCTAATACATTGCACTTACAAGTTGTGTGTGTCTAGGGCCTTTTTGTATTAGTTTTCATGTGTTTTTATCATATTTTGCAGGAAAGATGTTCAGGCGCGGAATTAAAGAGACAGCTGAAAGAGATGCAAAAAAGGGCATCTACGGAGGTGATCTACGGACCGTATGTCCATTGACGCTCCGTAGATGGTAGTCGTAGATCAGCAGCCAAGGCATGAAAGGTTAATCAGGGAAATCTGGCCAAGTGTGGAACCACAGTGCCCATTGACGGTCCGTAGATTAATCTACGGATC
>NW_006238931.1:761905-762696 GCF_000226075.1 Solanum tuberosum | reverse complement strand
TAACTTATCACTTTGCATGTAGTACACTAGGAAAAGATTGCTATTACTAGGATTACTGCGTTATGAGCTTGTGGGGAACACGTATACCCTAGTTATTTCTCTCATCTTGATAACAACCAAAATTGAGTTTTGATTACTGATTACTTATTAAATTCTTACAATTTGTTTCACAAAACCCCCCCTTAAATTCTTACTTATTAAATTCTTACACGTATACATTATTGAACGTTAGTCAAATATTCCTAATTTTACTTTTTCTTTTTGTTTTTGTCTCTCTCAGGTTCTGACTCTAGTGTATGCCAAGCACACGAAGCCACAACGAACCACTTACTCCGTATGATCCAGAGTTAAATTGAACTTTGCGAAGAATAAACAATCAATGAATTCCAGTTAATCCTATCAGAGTAAATCTTGGCGATGCAGTTGAGTTACAACAACCAAGAGTAGATGGTGGGGAAAATCGGGGTCTAGCAGAAAATCAAATGAGAGATGCAGTGAGGGTGTATGGTCCACCAGGCCCACAATTGCACGACAACTACAGGGGCAACGCCAATATTGCTGATTCTGATGGCCCTCTAGTCTTACCCTCTTTGCCTCCGGGGCACACATTTGTGGTAACCAGTAGCTTAATACAGATGCTTACAGCGAGGGGCTTGTTCTCAGGATTGCCATCGGAGGACCCACATGCTCACATAGCCAAGATAAGGGTAGTCTGCAAGAGTTGTGTAGGTCGACCAGACTTGGATATGGATGGGGTAGGGGTTGCAGTGGTTTCTCTCCCCCCGTCAGAC
>NW_006238931.1:758304-759573 GCF_000226075.1 Solanum tuberosum | reverse complement strand
ATGGATTACCGGAAGTTGAATGCGTGGACAGAAAAGGACCACTTTCCTATGCCGTTCATGGACCAGATGCTGGATAGACTTGCAGAAAATGGTTGGTATTGTTTTCTTGATGGGTATTCAGGCTACAATCAAATTTCTATAACTCCAGAAGACAAAGGGAAGACTACCTTCACTTGCCCTTATGGGACTTTTGCGTTCAAATGGATGCCATTTGGGTTGTGCAATGCTCCAGCAACCTTCTAGCTCTGTATGATGTCGATATTTTCTGATATGGTGGAGGATACTATTGAAGTGTTCATGGATGATTTTTCAGTGGTAGGTGATTCGTTTGATCATTGTCTAGAACATCTGGCCGAGGTGCTCAAAAGATGTGAAGACTGCAACTTGGTGCTGAATTGGGAGAAGTGTCATTTTATGGTTAAAGAAGGTATAGTGTTGGGTCATCGAATTTCAGAGAAAGGTATTGAGGTTGATAGAGCTAAAGTTGAAGTAATAGAAAAGCTTCCGCCACCCATTTCTATAAAAAGTGTTAGAAATTTTCTTGGGCATGCATGTTTTTATAGGAGATTCATCAAAGATTTCTCAAAAATTGCACATCCGTTGTGCAAACTGCTCGAGAAGGAGTGTAAGTTCTATTTTGATGATGCTTGTCTTAGAGCTTTGGAGAGTTAATGGAGAAGTTGGTTACTGCACCTATCATTATTTCACCACATTGGGGACAACCGTTTGAGGTAATGTGCGATGCGAGTGGAGTGGCGCTTGGTGTAGTATTGGGGACAAAGGCGAGAGAAGATTCTTCACCCTATTTACTATGCTAGCAAAAGCTCTAAAATGTGGCCCAGAAGAATTATACTGTGACCGAACAAGAACTTCTTGCGGTGGTTTTTGTCATTCGAGAAATTTTGATCCTATTTGCTTGGTACTAAAGGTCATAGTGCATACTGACCATTCTGCATTGAGGTATTTGATGGCGAAACAGGATGTAAAACCCAGATTGATTAGATGGGTTTTATTGCTGCAAGAGTTTGATTTTGTGGTAAAACATAGAAAGGGGACCGAAAATCAAGTTGCCGATCACTTGTCCAGATTAGAGGAATAAGCTATGCTAAAGCTTGGAGATAGGGCTAAAATTATGATGCTTTTCCAAATGAACAGGTATTGGCTGCTTCTCATGATTTGATTCCTTGGTTTGCAGACTTTGTTAATTATCTGGCAAGTGATATTGTGCCCCACGATTTGTCTTTTCACCAAAGGAAAATTTTTATGCAT
>NW_006238931.1:753021-758133 GCF_000226075.1 Solanum tuberosum | reverse complement strand
TGCCTATGAATCCTATATTGGTGATAGAGTTGTTTGATGTATGGGGCATTGATTTTATGGGTCTATTTGTGAGTTCATATGGGATGAAGTATATTCTTGTTGCGGTTGATTATGTATCAAAGTGGGTGGAAGCAGTAGCGCTCTCCAACAATGAAGGTAAAAGTGTCACTGCATTCTTGAAAAAGAATATCTTCTCCAGATTTGGTACACCGAGGGCTATTATTAGCGATGGAGGTTCTCACTTTTGTAATAAGTTCAAAGCACTACTTGAGAAATATGGTGTCCGCCATAATGTAGCCACTCCTTACCATCCACAGACTAGTGGGCAAGTTGAAGTGTCCAATAGAGAAATTAAACAAATTTTGGCAAAGACTGTAAATGCTAATTGAACGGATTGGTCAAGGAAGCTTGATGATGCTCTATGGGCCTATCGCACTGCATACAAGACCCCAATAGGTATGTCTCCTTACCAACTTGTATATGGAAACTCTTGTCATTTACCGATAGAGCTAGAGCATAAGGCGATGTGGGCAATGAAGAAGCTAAATTTGGATTGGGGCGCCGCTTCAAATCAAAGAATGAATGACTTGAACATGCTTGATGAATTCCGCCTAAAAGCTTATGAAAGTTCAGCCTTGTACAAAGAGAAGATGAAGCGGTATCATGATCAAAGAATTGAAAAGCGTGAATTTGTGGTTGGTGATCTTGTGCTTCTATTCAACTCTAGGTTGCGCTTGTTTCCAGGCAAACTCAAGTCCAAATGGACTGGGCCATTTTTGCTCACAAAAGTGCTCCCCCATGGAGCGGTGGAGCTTGAGAATAATGAAGGAACAAGGTTCATGGTAAATGGGCAATGAATCAAGATCTATCTGGGAAGTCCTGAAAGTGTGCAAGAAGTAATTGAGGCCTACAATCTTGATGAAGTCTTGATGAAGTTTGAGTAATCAAGAAACTTACATCGTGCCGCGACGTTAAATCAAGCGCTGTTTGGGAGGCAACCCAAGAAGTAAAATCTAGCCAACGATAGGTTTCTGTTTTCAATTTAGTAGTTTTCTTTGCTTAATTGCGTCTCTGTACCAACTTAGATAGGTACTTTAGTTTTTTTTAGTGTTGGCTAGAATTAGCATAGAGTCCGTGTCCAGAAAATATAAAAAGAATAGACCATTGGTTGCTACATGTGCAGGTACACCATGAAAAAATCTGCAGAAAATGGTCTGGTGCAGAGGTCTATGGACCCCATCGACGGTCCGTCGTTCAATCCACGGACCGTGGATGGTGTCCGTAAACTCCAGGTAAGCTTCTCAAATTTTTTCCAAGTGTAAAAGTGATCTACGGTCCTAATCTACGGACCGTAGATCTACTCACGGACCATAGGCGGGGTCTCGTGAGTCCAAAACCCTAGTTCTGTCTGACCCGACCCGGACCCCCTCATTTAAACCCCCTAATTTAAAATCACTTTCACTTCCCTCCATTCACTGCCCAACCATTTAACCATCCTATCACCCCGTAAATCACTCCATAACTCCCCCATAAAATCATCCCTTCCATTCCCCCATAATCCCCTAAATTCCTTTCCATTTACGAATACAAATCATTTCTCCACCCCTCATATTCCACAAAAAGGGTCCGCTGTTGGGTTAGTAACGAAGAGGCGACTCCTTGGTCTTGCTAAAGCTTAGTGTCATCACGCAATCACCCCACTCCTCGTTGCTTGTAAGGTAATAGACTTTCCATTCACTTTGAATTTCCGTTCATAGATTGAATATAGAAAGTCGGGAGTTGGGTCTTGACCTTAAGTAACTGTTCGATGAAATTGCATGATAAAATTGAAAGTTACAATACCCTTGGAACGAAAGATAGTGATTGTTGCCTTGTTGTATGTGATTATACGTCTACATGTAAGTTTAGACTTAGGGTTCTAAATGTTTGTATTAAATACTTGTTCAAATGATTAATCAAAATCCTTAAAATGACAAACTAACATGTTTCAGTGTTGAAATACATAGTTAGACTAGGATATTGTTGAAAATGGGCTAAGTTATGGACTTGCAAATAACGATTGGCTGAAACCTGACACATATGTCATCCACGATACTCCATCTACGGACCGTAGATTGGGTTCGTGGGTTGATGCACTTGAAAATCTCACCAAGTGTGAAACCACAGATGTGGACTACGGTCCGTAGATCTGTACATCCGTGGTTTCCATCTGCGACCAATATTATTGGCCCTCTGATCCACGGAAGGGGTCTACGGACCGTAGAACGTTCCACGGACCGTAGGTCTCCTCCGTGGATAACCACTTTAGCCTCTGTCTAAATTATTTTTTGGGGTCTTTATTACAGCTTGTTTTTAGTTCTAAAGTTTTTCTTTTTTAGTGTGTTCTTAGTTAGTTTTAGTACTAATATCTCTTTCACAGGTACGATGGCACCCAAGAAACTTGTCACCTACTCAAAGCAGGGCAAGTCAAAATCTGTTGCCCCTAGCTTCCGGTTGATAGATGAGGACACGGACACAGAAACAGATCCAGCATACATTCCTCCCAACATAAGGACTTCTCCCACGGCACCCCGAGCCACCAGAGGCACCTCTCAGAAGGTGCTCACCGACTTAATCACTGTCTCCCAGTCTGATGAGGAGCACATACTGATCGGGTCACCAACTGGGGATGCTTCCAATTCAGAGGAGGGGTCTATGTCCAGATCCGAGTCTACCCATGCTTCGGGCTCTGAGTCGAGAAATGTTGCAGGCCATGCTTCAGAGTCCGCATCTGCCCATGCTGCAGGGTCCAGTACTAAATCAGCCACAGGGTCCAGAGCTGGCGATGAGGCCACTAGCTCGGAGTCCGTACCTGCACCACAGAATGATGATCCTACTCTAGTAGCCGGCGAGCTAAATAGATGGTGCGTAGAGGGCCAATGGCAGATTTATCAGGATGCCAAGATGATAAACGACAAACAGAAGATGGCCCGACTTATTATAGAGGAGCGTAGAGTCCTCACAGGGAGCTTGCACACTGTTTCGGACATCCACCGGCTGTTTAACCTTCACAAGTGTGATTGGATGGCTCGAGACCCCAGGGACGTATAGCAAGGAGATTGTGCGAGAATTCTACTCCTCCTATGCTGCTACTCTCCGAGGTTCAATTTCCAAGCGGTCAAAGCCTCTAGCCCAAGATCCTCTCATTTCCATTATGGTCAGAGGTTGTCCAGTGGACATATCACCTGCCACCATCAACCGTTTTCTCTATGGTCCTACCACGGGTCATTCTTGGTTTCTAAACACAGCGGAGTTTGATTACAGATGTGACATCGTGCGGAGTGGCACTTTCCAAAGGAATGCTGAGCAGCGAGAGGCTGTGATACTATGGTTGGCTAGGTACATTGCTGCAGATGGCGAGCGTGCAGAATGGGTCGCCACTCCACGGTTGGGTATCCGAAAGGCCACATTAAATTTTGTGGCCAAGTTCTTCTGGTTGTTGGTGCGTAACAGGGTGTGGCCTACAAAAGCTGACAACCAACTCACATGGGACAGAGTAGTTATGGTTGCAGCATTGGTAGAAGGAGTGGAGATTGACTTTGTCCGCATGCTGTTGGCAGAGATTCATGATAGGGCCTTCAAGACCTCCACTACTTATCCCTTTCCCTGTTTGATTTTTCAATTGTGCAGGGACTCTGGAGTGCTGATCTGGCATTGTGACAAGTTAATCCACCCTACAAGGGTATTAGATATATGCCTCATTCGAGATGAGGCAAATGTGGCGGCACATCGCAGAGAGCCCCAGGTTGAGGTACCCCCTTTGGGTGTTGATCTTGCAGACACAGTGGGGCAGGCCCAGGGCGGTGACCCCAGTATACCAGATCACACCGATACTGTCCCGTCCTCCTCTTCTCAGGGAGCTAGTATGGCTCCTAGTTCATCCCGGTCCACACCACAGTTAGGAGATACTGTTGTCCCGTTGGCCAGAGTACAGAAATTGGAGGCTTAGATGGCCACACTGCTGCATCACATCCAGCCTTGGATGCAAAAGTCGATAACTGAGTCCGAGGCCAGAATGAAGCGTATGATGGAGGGCATGATGAACCGGAAGGTCCAGGCAGTAAATAAGCGTCTTGATGCCTTTGAATTGAGAGTCCTCGAGCAATCAGCCCCGACCATAGATCTATCCTCTTTGCAGGCTGAGTTAGCCAGTCTCCGGACCGACGTTGATGCCATTCTTGCCGCCCCTACAGTTGAGCCTCAGGCCGCACCTACTGCACTGGCTGATGATACGGTGCTGGATGCTTTATTCAGTGGGATCGCCGAGGTGGGGCCTGATCCTACACATGCCACAGGTAAGCAGCACCGCTCTAGTCGCACTGAGAAGGAGAAAGCTCAAAAGAGACAGCGTAGGCAGGAGAAGGAGGCCAGGAAGGCTTCGCTTTTAGATGAAGATTTGCGCCAGCGTAGGGTGCGTGAGAGTGCTGCAGGGGCATCGAGTTCTGCCCCAGTTGTAGAGGTTCCGCCTGTTGTGAGGGACGTTGTGAGTACCACTGATGGTGCCATGATGGATGACGTGGGCACTACTGAGGGTGACCCTACTATTGTTCCAGCGGGGTCCGGGAAACTGGACCCACCCGCTCATTCATGAGTCTTCGGCGCTATGCGCCACAGGTTTGCTTCACCCTATCCACTATCTTTTACTGTTCTTATATGCATTAGGGACAATCACATCTATTCTTGTTGGGGGTGGGGTAAATAGATTGTGAGTGACGGAGTGAAATCTGAGTAACCCAACTCATAAATCCTCTCTTGGGGTTTTCTTGCCTGTGTTCTTTTTCCCCAAAAGACTTTTTAATTTCTGTTGAACCGACATGTGTTAGGATTGTATGTATAGAAGTATGAAAAAGAATGAAGCATGATGGCTTATGAAAAATATAACCCATCCAAATTTTGTGATGTGTGCTAGAATTGGTAGGCTAAGACAAATTGAATGTGTTGGCTCTGATTATGACATGATAATGAATCAACTTGAACTGGGTAATCTGATAATCTGATAATGAAACTATGTGCCAAGTGTGTGTGAGAATAGTGATTGGTCAAACAGTTATTGTGCAAAACTAGAACTTGCCC
>NW_006238931.1:752737-752987 GCF_000226075.1 Solanum tuberosum | reverse complement strand
TAGGCCCTTGTTCAAATTAGTCCACTTAAGCCTAAAATGATCTAAACAAATGAAATCAATGTTCCCTTTGATCCTAATGTTTGAGCCTTAAATAGACCATTTTTTTTATTCACCTAACTCACCTTCCCAAAAATAATTGTCTTGGCCCCGGTCCTTCCTTGGACATGTGCACCTTGACTTAGGCCAAAAGCCTAAGTTGAGGGTGGCTAATGTAAAAGGTAACTTCAATCTTGACCTTGACCCAATATCG
>NW_006238931.1:751574-752438 GCF_000226075.1 Solanum tuberosum | reverse complement strand
CAAAAATAGGGCAAAAAGAGGTTGAAAGCCTAGTGTAATGTCAAGGAGGGCAGAAAGTCACTGAAAAATATCCAAATGTACCACACCAGACCCTGAGCCTACGTTACAAGCTAACAAAATCATATAGTGATCCTAGCAACTAGTTTGGGGAGTCTAAGCAGTGAAAATAAGGGCAAGCCTATGGTACTGAGCACTAACTGTACTTGAAGTTGTTTTTTAGTGTGAGTGTTGAATGAATCCTTGTACTCAAAGTCATAGTCATTGTGTGAAAGAAAAGGGATTTCGTTTGAAGTAAGGGCACTAGTTGCATTTTTGGAAAGTTGGTACTTTGGTGATAGTAAAACAGTGTATGTTGTGTTTTGGTTGGTTGAAACCGTTGTCATGGTTTGATCCACGTGAATTAGCTTGTCGAGTCTAAGAGAACAAATTTTGCACCCAGAAAAGTGAGTGGGATAGAGAGCCATATGATTACTTGTGCTTGAAATGCTTGCTTCTATACAAGTGTCGTTTAGAGTCCTAGTGCGTCGCTTGAGGACCAACAACGAATTTAAGTTGAGGGTGTTGATATACCGTGAGTTTACGGTATTTCTAATACATTGCACTTACAAGTTGTGTGTGTCTAGGGCCTTTTTGTATTAGTTTTCATGTGTTTTTACCATATTTTGCAGGAAAGATGTTCAGGTGCGAAATTTAAGAGACAGCTGAAAGAGATGCAAAAAAGGGCATCTACGGAGGTGATCTACGGACCGTAGGTCCATCCACGGTCCGTAGGTTATGACCGTAGATCAGCAGGCATGGTATTGAGGACAAATCAGGGAAATCTGACCAAGTGTGGAACCACGATGCCCATTGACGGTCCGTAGA
>NW_006238931.1:750646-751300 GCF_000226075.1 Solanum tuberosum | reverse complement strand
GACGGTCCGTAAGTCGGTCTCGTGGATTTAAGACGCGTACCTGAACAAAACTTTCCTTAATTCGTTTCCCTTTTTATTTAGGAGTTGTTTTCTATAAATAGGGCTTGTAAACCTCGTTTTTGGGGGTTAGACATTATTATTCTAGTTTTACTTTGTAACTTTGGAGATTCGTTTTGCAACCCTAGCAATTATTGATTTCCTAAGTTCGTTTTGTTGATTTTGTCTTTGCAATTCAAGTTGAATTTCTGGGTTATTATTCTTCTGACGTAAGTTCATAATTCTTTCATCTGAAATAATGAATTGTGTTCATATGATTATGGGTAACTAAACTCCACAACTAGGGTTGTGGGAACCATGAGCGATTAACAAAGTATGAATAGTAAATAAGCAATTCTTGAATAGTGTTTTGCATGCATTGATAATTCTTTCTTTAGAAGTCTTTTTAATGAGTGCACGCGTTAGAACTCGCCTTGTTGCTACTTGTCGGACCAAGGAGGTAATCTACAAGAAAAGAATCATCAACATAGATTTAGTGTCATACTATCTAATAGTCTAGTATCGATTGTTGTGAATTAATAACTAAGCCAAACATCGATTATGATGTCTAATATGAGGTAAAGGTAAGGGTTAGTAAATTATACAAACGTAGCCGGA
>NW_006238931.1:719945-750584 GCF_000226075.1 Solanum tuberosum | reverse complement strand
GTGAAATTCTCTAGATGTCGGACCAATGATTTAGAGATACCTAACTTATCACTTTGCATGTAATACACTAGGAAAGAATTGTTGTTACTAGAATTACTGCGTTATGAGCTTGTGGTGAACACGTATACCCTAGTTAATTTTCTCATCTTGATAACAACCAAAATTGAGTTTTGATTACTGATTACTTATTAAATTCTTACAATTTGTTTCACAAAAATCTCCCTTTTTATTACTTGTTTCTGGAAGTAATTTGACTAATCGAATATAATTGTTGGTTAAATTAAAGTCTAAACCATTTTCCTCGTGGGATCGACCCCAACCTACAAGTTGGGTTCTTTACTTGATAACGACCGCTTATGCTTCTTTAGGGAGGTGTAATTTGAGCTTATCACTACTAAGCGGTTAGTCAAATTACCAAACAATTCCATCACATCATGGGAGGTGCTGATTATAGCATTTAACACAAGATTCTTTCCTCCATCAAGGATGATGAAACTTAGAGACGAAATTCAAAGTTTCAAATGACGGGAGGGGGAACCCATCCATGAAACGTGGGTGAGATTCAAGAAGCTCCTAGTTAAATGCCCAACTCATGGGCTACCAAACGATTTGTTACTTCAATATTTCTATCGGAGTCTCGATTCGGTTAATAAAGAGTGGCTGATTAATTGGTACGATAAGGAATAATGTTACAATCATTTGAGGTAGCTTCGTTTCTTCTTGATGACATGACTAGAATAAACCAAGCATGGTACACCAAAGAGGATCAAGTCTCTCCATTTTGTTTTAGACTAACACAAGAGCAACTTGATAAAGAGAGAGAGAGGGATGAAAACATCAAGAAGATGTTGACCCAAATGGAATATTTACAAGAGCACATGAAGGGGACATGTGGAGTGTTTAGGATTGAGGAGGGTTCTTCTTCCGGAACTCCAAGAGATATTATGAGGGTTTCCACTAACGCTACCTACAACGAGGCGGAAATCAAGGTTGGAACTATCATAAGGGAGAAGAACAAAAGAGATACTACCAAGATTGGGCTGAGCAAGATGATTATTGGAGAAGGGAAGATGATTATTGGAGAAGGGAAGATGATCATGAGGAGAACCATTCTCACTCGAGTGAGATCCCAAAATCAAAAGGGAGTGCAAGCATCCCCCGGGTGAATGACTTGTTGTCTCACATACTTGATAAAGTTGAAGGTTCAGATAATTTGTTGAAAGGGATGAAAAATGACTTTTTATCATTGAACAGTAAAGTAAACTCTCATGCTGATGCCATCAAGATACTTGAAGGACAACTGAGTTTATTATCAACTCAATTGAAACCTAAGATAACAATGGAAGATGACGATATAGGGCTGGTTATGGTTACTCGTAGCGGAAAGGTGGCAATAGGTAATGCGATGGGAAATGAAGTTATTTCCCCAACGCTTAAAGAAGAATAATGAAGATGAGAAGTTCAAGAAGTTCTTGTCGGTGTTCAAGACACTATCAATCAACCTCCTCCTTGTGGAGGCATTATTGGAAATTTCGGGATATGCCAAGTTCATGAAAGAACTAGTCACAAAGAAGAGGAACTTGGATCTTGAGACAATTGAAGTTTCCCATAGTTGCAGTGCAATTATGACTAAGGAGCTGATAAAAAAAAGAGAGGATCCCGAGGCATTCACCATCCCTTGCACCATTGGCATTCTCCAATTCGCTAAAGCTTTATGCAATTTGGGGGCAAGCATTAACTTAATACCCTATGCGATATACAAGCAACTTGGGTTGGGTGAACCAAAAGCAACCACAATGAAACTCCTAATGGCTGACTGTTCTATCAAGTATCCCGTGGGGATACTTTATGACATCTTGGTGAAGGTTGATCGATTCATTTTCCCAGTTGATTTTGTCATTCTTGATTGTGAAATAGATGCTGAAATTCCCATTATTTTGGGAAAACCATTCTTAGCAACCGGAAGAGCATTGGTGGATGTTGAAAGCGGAGAGTTGAAATTTTGGGTGAATGGCGATGAAGTGACCTTCAATGTTTGTAATTCAATGAAACACCCAAGTGATATTCATGTGGTGTCTACCGTTGATGTTATTGATGAGGCGGTGGCTAGCGTGAGCCGTTTGATGTGCATGAGCGAACCTCTTGAAGCCGTGCTTGCTAACTATGATGAATTTAAAATTCAAGGTTATGAAGAGGTAGTAGTTGCTCTTTCAGGCTTAGGAGGATACTCAAAGACTCTATTGAAATTGGACATTGGTTTGAAAAGTTGAAAGAGTCCTCCTGTTAAACCATCAACAGAAGAACCACCACATCTGGAATTAAAAGCACTTCCCTCCCATCTTCGGTATGCTTTCTTGGGGGTAAATAACACTCTACCGGTAATTATTGCGGCTGACTTACTTGAATGGTAGGAAAACATTATTTCTTAAGGTTACAAGGGCATATCAAAGCTATAGGTTGGACCATAACTGATATAATTGGCATTCCTCCAGGTATCTGTACTCACAAAATTTAGCTTGACAGTGAGTGTAAACCAAGTGTTGAACATCAACGGAGATTAAACCCACCGAAAAAGGAGATAATAAAGTTGTTAGACGCAGGTGTGATCTACCCTATTGCTAATAGCAAATGGGTATGCCCGATGCAATGTGTGAAAAAAAAAGGGTATCACAGTGGTCCCAAATGAAAAGGGGGAGCTTGTACCTACAAGACCGGTGACTGGGTGGAGAGTATGCATGGATTACCGAAAACTAAATTCGTTGACCGAAAATGATCACTTCCCCATGCCTTTCATGGATCAAATGCTCGATTGACTATCAGAGAGAGGTTGTAACTGCTTTTTGGATGGATACTCTGGTTACAACCAAATTTCCATTGCACCTGAAGACCAAGAGAAAACCATTTTCACCTGTCCTTATGGAACGTTTGCATTTAAGAGAATGCCATTTGGGCTATGTAATGCCCCGACAATATTTCAGCGTTGCATGTTATCCATTTTCGCGGACATGGTAGAGGATTCTATGGAAGTATTCATGGATGACTTCTCAGTCGTAGAGGACACGTTTGAAGAGTGCTTGGCACACTTGGGGCAAGTGCTCCAAAGATGCGTGGAGACAAACTTGGTTCTAAACTGGGGAAAATGCCACTTCATGGTGAAAGAGGGCATAGTTCTCGAGAAAAAGGTGTCACAAAAGGGATTAGAGGTCGATAAGGAGAATATTGAAGTGATTGAGAAACTACCTCCGCCAATTTCAGTGAAGGATGTTCGCAGTTTCTTGGGGCATGCCGATTTCTATCGGAGGTTCATCAAAGACTTCTCAAAGATTGCACATCCTCTATTCAAACTCTTAGAGAAAGAGGTGAAATTCCAATTTGATGATGCTTGTATGGTGGATTTTCGGTGCTTGAAGGAGAAATTAGTATCCACCCCGGTCATTATTACTCCTGATTGGTCATAATATTTCGAAGTAATGTGTGATGCAAGTGGAACAACGTTGGGTGTTGTGCTGGGGCAAAAATGCAACAAACTATTTCACCCAATTTACTACGCGAGTAAGACTCTAAACAGTGCTCAACGTAACTATACCGTTACTGAACAAGAGTTGCTTGCGGTAGTCTATGCATTTTAGAAATTTCGGGCATACTTGTTAGGCACTAAAGTAATTGTTCACACTGATCATGCTGTACTCCGTTAACTAATGGCAAAAAAAGATGCCAAACCAAGGTTGATAATGTGGGTACTACTATTGCAATAATTTGACTTTGAGGTCAAAGATAGAAGAGGTTGCAAAAATCAAGTGGCTGACCACTTATCATGATTAGAGGGTAGGAAAAATGACTAGCCTGAGGTTGACATAGATGATTCTTTTCCCGATGAACAAGTGTTTGCAATAACTCTCAAACAAACTCCATGGTATGCAAATTTCGCCAATTACATAGTGTGCAGATTGATGCTGAACAAGCTTAACTTCTACCAACAAAAGAGGTTCTTTTTCGATGTTAAAAAATACTTTTGGGATGAGCCATACTTGTTTCGAGAGTGTGCAGACCATATAATTAGAAGATGTGTCCCGGAAGAAGAAGCGGTTGAAATTCTCCATGCTTGTCATGCTTTCCCGGTGGGGGCCATCATAGCGGTATGTGTATAACCGCTAAAGTTTTCCAAAGCGGCTATTACTGGCCATCCCTCTACAAGGATGTGCACGAATTTGTGCAGAAATGCGCTCAATGTCAGATGCAAGGTGGAGTGTCTAGAAGACACAAATTACCCCTTACTCCCATTTTAGAAGTTGAACTATTCGATGTTTGGGAAATAGATTTCATGGGCCCGTTTGTGAGTTCATTTGGTAATAAGTATATCTTAGTGGCAGTATATTATGTTTCTAAATGGGTGGAGGCTATTGCGCTTCTAAATAATGAAGGGAAAAGTGTGATTAAATTTCTGAAACGCTATATCTTTGCTAGATTCAATACTCCTCGAGCTATCATTAGTGATGGCGGATCACACTTTTGCAATAAATGGTTTTCAGCTGCATTGAGTAAGTATGGAGTAAAACACAAGGTAGCAACTCCATATCACCCCAAACAAGCGGTTAAGTTGAAGTGTCAAACTGGGAAATCAAAAGTATCTTGGCTAAGACGTGAATGTTAACATGACTGATTGGTCTCAAAAGCTTGATGACGCACTATTGGTATATTGCACTGTGTACAAAACTCCAATCGTTATGTCTCCGTATCAACTAGGTTTTGGAAAATCTTGCCATTTACCAGTTGAATTGGAACACAAGGCAATGTGGGCACTAAAAGCTCTGGATCTGGACTGGACAAAAACCTCAAAAGAGAGAGTAGAACAATTAAACGAGTTAGACGAATTCAGGTTCAATGTTTACGAAAGCTCAGCTCTCTACAAGGAAAATATGAAGAAGTGGTATGATGCTAAAATACTTAAGCGAGAGTTCAAGGTGGGAGATTGGGTGTTGCTATACAACTCCCGACTTAAACTTTTTCCTGGAAAACTCAAGTCTAAATGGTCCGGACCATTTAGAGTGACACGAGTATTTACAAATGGTGCCATAGAAGTTGAGGGTCAAGAAGAACTTGCATTTAAGGTGAATGTGCAATGTTTGAAATTATACTTTTGAGAATGCCAGGAGATTTCTTTGATTGAGGTGGTGTACCTGGAAGATGCTTGAGAGCATTTCCACATCGTACCGCGACGTTAAATAAGACGCTTCTTGGGAGGCAACCCAAGTGCTAGTGTTTTAAATAATGTGTGTTGATTTTGCAGGAGCAGGATCATGAGTTAGACAAAGGTGCTCTTGGCGAGTCGCCGAACCAGTTCGGCGAGCATAATTTGGTTCGCCTTATGGATCTCAATAATGAGGCTGAGACTTTGGATCATTTGGCGGGACACCTTCACCAGTTGGCGTATCACTGATACGCTTAGGCGACCCGCGTTTCCTCGCCCTTTTGAGTCAACGCTGATACCGTCTCTCAAGGATCGATCGACGATGTTCTGAGTTCATTATGCGGATAGCCGAGCTGTTCGGCGACGCTCTACATCTTCGCCGATCTGCCTTCTCTGGGAGTGCAGTCCATTGAAACTAAGGGTGCTCTGAAGAATATTAGGCGCATCGTCGAAACATTCGGTGACCGCTTCACTTTGTCGTCAACTGAGCATTTCGTGAAGATTCCTCGCTACGTTGCTTTACTTGTTTAGACCCTAGATTATTTTCATTTCTTGTTAGTCTTCATTTATTATTCCTATTTTGCTCTATTTTTGGTAATGCCCGTTTTCTATCCACATTGAGGACAATGTTGCATGCTTTTGGTGGGGGGTGTGGAAATTTGTCAGTGAACTGACCGAACCTCCTCCTCTTCCTCTTTATGCCACCTCCCTTGTTTGTGTATGTGGTTGTTCTCTCACAAATTTGAGTATTGGTTTTGATCAATATCGATGACTTAAATAGTACTCATAATCGAACAAAAATGAATGTACAGCTACGATGAGGCCAAATGAAGTTGCATAGACAATATGTGAACTCTTTGCATCTCAAGGTGACTAGCTAAGTATTGAATTAAGTCTCTTCTGATGAACATTGCACACTAGCGAAAGTGTGAGTCTTGTTTGACTATGGTGTAAATGCCTTGTGTGTGATAAGCGAATCGTGAACCATGTGTGATGACACCTAGAATTTAACCCGATGGTCCGATTTACTAAGTGATGTGAACTCTTGAGATGATCTTAGGCAACTTTGAAGACTGTGAACCAATTTGACATAATACCCTTTTGTGACCTACCTCGTGAGTGTGTGAACCCCGCTTGAGCACCCTTTGAGCCTTAACCTTTTCTTGGAAGAAACTTGATGACATTATGACCTTTTATTGATCCATTACCCATAATCCTCATGATTTGTGGTTTGTTTGAGTAGCCAACTTAGGCCAAAAGCCTAAGTTGGGGGTGTGGTGAAAAGAGAAGGTAAATCAAGACGTGCAAGAAAGTCCACTTTTACCCATGTTTTGAGAAAAATGGAACCCCTCCACAAAAAAAGAAGAAGAAGAAAAAGTTGTGAAAATATAAAAAGAAGTGGGCTATCTAACAATCCATGGAAAGTGAATAATGGGATGACTTGTGAGCACGAATGAAGAATGATGAAGAAAAGGAAAAAAAGTGTTGTTCACATCATATCTCATGAGGAGTAGCCATTGAGCCTAAATGACCACATATTTGCACTCAGCCCCGTTACAAGCTTTGAAAAGACCTTTTTGATCTTGAGTGAGCTGAAACAAATGTTGGTTGGAAAATAAGGGCAAACCTATGGGTGAAGTCATGCATTGTGTTCATCTTTGTGAGTGTGAGCGTTGCATTTGATTCCGGAGCCTTAAAATTGTGAACTATTGAGTGTGAATATGGAATCATTCTTCATGTGAGGGCATTTGAGTACTTTTGTTGAGCTTGAACTTACATTTGAAGCATGTATTGCGAACTTGAGAATCTTTGATAGTGGTGAGTCACAACTTGAATCTTTTTGTGCACAATTGATCCGTGCATGAGTAAGTTGAGTCTTGTTGTGTGCATTCATGATTGAGTTTTGTGTAACATTGTTTGAGACATCCCTTTTTGAACTGTTGAACTTGAAGTTTTACTTGAGGACGAGCAAAAGTTTAAGTTGGGAGTGTTGATGAGTCCACAATTTGAACTCATTTAGGGTTTTATTTTAACAAAATTATTGCCCTTAAATGCTTGTTGTGTGCAAATGAATGATGTAAATCCTTGAATTTTAGGTATTTGGATTTAGGAATGATGCATGGACACTATTGATCAAGAAGGGAACAAAGCAAGCTAAAAAAAGGAAGAAATGAAGACCTGATGATCGCCAATGTCATTCGGCGAATCACCAAATTGCCAAGATACCGCCTAAAGTGACAGAATGTTGGAGCTAAAATGGGGGTGATTTCGGCGAATAGCAACTCTATTCGGTGTGTCGCCGATCTATTCGGCGAAGGATAAACTGGTAGCCGAAAGTGCTGAAGAAGATTCAAGCAAGTAGTGATAGGCGAGATAGAAGGAAAGATGGTGAATCGCAGAGTTACTCGGCGATCCCGACCTGAACCGCCTAGAGTTACAGTGGCCAGACCAAGAAGAAGCAGAAAATGAAAGCGAGATGAAGAACAATCGGTGAATCGCCGATCTGTCAACGACGTTCAACTTACTTCGTTGAGTGGTCTTAAAGCGGTGACACTTCAGACTTGCTTAAATTCATTTTGACTAGAGAGAGAAATTTATTCAGAACGTGAAGAAGGAATTACTTAGAGAGAAAACACTACCAAATGGTTTAGTCAGTGATTTTAGCAAGATTTGGAGAGAGATTTTGTAAGAGAGGAAATTATTAATTGATTTTCATCTATAATTCTCATTTTTTACTCAACTATGGGAGTGATAATTGATTTTGATTTTCTGATTTTTGAGATGAGTGGCTAAAACTCTTCACTTGGGGTTTTGATCATGAAGCCAGTTATTGAAACTTACTTAGTGGGTGTTCCTTAATTGCGAATAATGGTATTAGTTTGAAGTGGGTCTAAGTTGTTGTTGTGTGTCGAGTTTGAATTGCATGATTTCATCTAACAATTTCAGTGTTGTGCACTTGCTTGAGAGAGAGGTGTAGAACCAAAGTGGCAATCTTAGCGTCCTTAGTAGTGGGTTTCCTTGGTTTCTGCTCAAGAGAGTGAAAACAAGTGATCCAGCCTTTGTATCCAGCTCGAGAGAGTGGATTTGATGAGGGTAAAGAGTTGGGCCTCTTTCGATTAGTGTTGAAGTTCGAGAGCATTCAACATAGAAAAGGTAATTGTTCGAGACAAAGTTACTTTATATATAGTTTGACCTACTCACTAGAAATTTTCCCATTATGAGTAGTAACGTTATCCAGTTCGTTGAGATTCAATAATTGGTTGATCAATTCCCCAAGCTTTACTCTAATATTTGATTGTTTGTGTTGAAGTGTAAATTTGGATTGATAATTAAAACCCGAAATTTGAAATTTGAACATTAATTGTGCAAAAATTGTTTGATTGAAGAGGTTGTCATTATACTTTTATTATTGAATTTGAAGGAAGTACTACTCCCTGTGGGATCGACCCCAACTTACATAGTTGGGTTATTATACTGACGAACGATCGTTGGCATTTAGTATTGGATGAAATGCCTTTATACGTTAATGAAATATCTACTCTATCTTCTGCCCCAAATATAATGGATCAAAATATAAAAATAATATGAATGTACTTAGGTTGAGGGTGTTATTAATAGTTTAACACTCATCCAATCGTTATAGGTGAAGAACGTTCCGACTTCATGTACTTAGAGAATTTAGACAAAACATTAGTATGTATGATATTGAAAGAGATCAATAGTGAGTCAATACCTTAAGGAGTTTTCAGTACTTAGACGGCAAGCTGGTGTATCAATTGTCATCTACTTCACAAGCAGGTTTTTTATATTGGTAATTCATTCCAACTTGAAAAGTGAAACTACCTTTGTCCTTGCACCAAAGATATCAACATGGTTTCCCAAGTCTGCTACGGAGCTTGAAGAAAGTAAAAGAGCTTTAGTAGTTTGCTAATTTCTCTCATCTCTAAGCACCATGACAGTAAAAATTGTAAAACTTGATCTTGACACCTAATTTTCTGTGATATCTAAACACCTACGAGCAGATATGATTAGAAAGATAGTTAACGATTACTATTTATACATCACATTCACCGGACTATGCTAATACGCGATGTTTTGTGTACTGGGTTGCTCCTTTACTATTTATACAAGGATTTCATAAATTTTCTGTTCCAAAATGAGGTGAAGCAAATTGAATGTGACCTCATAGATTCCTCAGTTAGGTAAAAAATTTAGAAGAAAGAAGTATGCCATAAAAACATTTCAAGACGACAAAGTAAGTAAATTAGACTTCTAATTTTGTAATCAGGCGTCTATACTTTTGACTAAGCAAATGATAAGAAACAGATCAACATAAATAAGATTATAAATTGAAATTTCACAAAGTATGCATACTATGTAAACAATAACGAATTAACACGTAGAATTCAATTTCAATAGGTAAAAAATCGATGGATTGATTCAAAATGTGAAGTTTATGAACTCATTTTGAATTTGTATCCAACACTGAGAAGACATTTTAATGTCCACTGTAACAACCCAAGATTTGTATTTTCTAGGGAAGTGCAAGTTTTGCTATTGTCATTCCAAACTAAAACAAATTCTACACTATACTGAAACAACAATAATAACAACTACCAAAATGTAATTTTTTACATAGTAAACTTAACTATGCCGACAACATGCCGAAGCACACAACAGAAATAACCAAATTCGAGCAAGATTCAACATCAAACAGGCGAAGATAATCCAAATAGAAATATGAAAAAATAAAATGAGGACAACAAAGAAACACACATTCGGTTTCTTTGAGCAACAAAGCAGAATCATAGTCAGCACTTTTATCAAACACTTCATCTGCAATTTCAAACCATCATAATTTAATGGGACCAGAAACCCGATTATTCACAAAGAGAGGAGAACAAACTAAACCATTACCCAAAAACAAAGCAATCACTTAAGAGAACACGTAGATAAAAATTCAGAACATAAAATAAATACATACTCGCAAGAAGATGAAGCACAAGGGAGTAAAATTCATGAAAACTATGAAAAATCGTTCATGGCTCCTTATTTGAAAGAAGGAATTGGAGCACCGCTTGAACAAAAAAAAGCAAGGAAACACCGAAGTCATAGACAACAAAAATACAAAAAATCCAACAAATCAAGAACAATCAGTAAATTACAACTGAGTAGAGGCATAAAGTAGTGAGATTTTACCATTCTATTTTTTACTATATCAATGCCAAAAATTGGTGGGTTAGACTTTTTGAAGTAGTCGGGTTCTCCCGAGAAGGAAAAATCGCCAACCACCTATACACGTAACTCCAAAAATGCAGGACAATCAGAAATCGCGGTTGAGTAAAGGTATAAAGAAGCCAAATTTTAACATCCATTTTTTAAAAAAGTTAACATGCAAAAATGTTGGATTAGGTTTTTTCCAGAACTTGGGTTCTTCTGTTCAGAAGATACTCACCTGAATCGAAGAAACGACAGCGAGTCGAAGCAAAGCGGTAAATTTCAGCGAGCAGAACAGGAAGAAATCGAGGTGGAGGAAGATGGAGGCTTGAAGGGACGCATTTTAAGCTAGAAAGTGAAGGAAGATGAAGCTGTGGTTTTTGTGTAAAATTTGAAGTGTTATTAATGACAACACTATCCTTATGAGCAAACACACATATCAACGGAGTGATGCTTGGTAAGCTATAACTCCCTCTTATATAATAAGAAAATATTTACAAAAAAATAATAATAATTTAAAAGATTACTTATATTAAGGGCAAAAGAAAAGAAAAAATGAAAAGGAGTCTACCGAAATGCTCCAAGTGTATTCATTTTTTTAAAAAACCACATATTTATCTTTTAAATGTGGTATTTGGTTAAACTTAAAGAGTCTCCATTTCAATTAATTATTCTCATCAAAATAAAATTTCATCTCAATTCAAATTCAGTTATTTGTACGTATATCAAATTATGCAGTTTAGTTTATAAAACGATATTCTTAAATTCTGTGAAATTATAATTTATTAACAAAAATAAGTTTATCTATCTTTGTAAATAATATATATGCCAAAGAACTTTCAATTCAAATACCTAATGTATTTCTTACTTGCTTCTGGTGTATCTTTTTTTAATTTTTAATATACTATAATTGCTTTCATAATACCCACAAAACAAACGAGCACACACAAAAATATAAATTATGATATGTTCTTAAGTGAATAAATCAAAACTTTCCTATTAATATGATATGAAGTAAAAGATAAATTTACCCACCATACAGTTCAGTCGAAAATAGCAACATATTGATCATTATATGAAATAATTTGATCTATTATAAACAGAATTTAAAAACTCAAAGTTAAAAATTTATTACAACGTATATTAATTTTGTTCTAAAATTGTTAAGTGACTTTTCAATAGCTTATTACTTGTCTTAGTCACATTGAAAACTATATATATATATATATAGAGAGAGATAGATTGTGTTATATATATTATGGAAAAGGGCCTAAAATACTTTCAAACTACTGGAAATGGTACAAAATTACCCTCCATCCACCTATTGGCTCCCAATACCCTTGCCATACACCTATTGTTTCCCAAATACCCCTGTCATCCATCTTTGGGTCCAATATTAAATATTTTTTTTGAAGTACGTGGTGACCAAGTATTGGATATATACAATTTAATTACTTAAATTAATTTATAAACTCACTCATTATTAATTATACACGACCCAAATTAATTTAATGGATGAGTTTGTAAATTAATCTAAGTATTTAAATTATAGTCAATATATGGTCGCCAAGTATATAAATTTTTTTATTTAAATGATAATCCGCTATAAAAGTGGTCAATATTGGACCCAAAGGTGGATGAAAGGGTATTTGGGAGCCAATAGATGGATGTCAGGGGTATTTGGGAGCCAATAGGTGGATGTTAGGGATATTTGGGAGCCAATAGGTGGATGGATGGTAGTTTTAGGCCCTTTTCCGTATATATTAATACATGAGAAATTATGGGATTACTATGCAAAGAATTTTAATGTATGTATTAGCATGATTAAAGATATAATAATTCGTCAAAAGATTTTGACAAAATACATACGGCTAGTGTGAGTGTCATTTTAATATTCTAAAATGTTGCCATTTTTCACTAACACATACAAAACTAGATGCGAATCCAGAATTTGGAGATTTTGGATACCACATTATCCAAAAAGGGAATAAACAGGTTGATTGCTTTAATTATGAGTTACTATTCATTTTATTTTTATTTTTATAGACAAATCAATCGAATATACACATTTAGTAATGTTTTCTTTTGGATATTCTCAAATTCAAGATAACTAGTTTGCCGTACATTTTCTTTTTAAAGAAATACGAGGTCTTATTCTCTAAAATTTAAGAAAGAAAAAAATATATATAAATAAAGAGAAAAAAATAAAGTTTTGGTGCATATAAGTTTCAAATCCGCATCACTTGGATGGACTGTTCCACCAGTTACCACTGGATCACCTCAACCTTTTGTTACTCTTGGTGAGAATGGTAATATATATATATTTTTTTTCTATGAATATACACAGGTATACATAAAGTTTCAACTGAGGACATTGGGTGTCGTGGCACCCCCTCTCTAACACGTAGATCAGCCCCTGTTCACAACCCATTAAACTTGCCTCAATATTTTATTTTGACACTTCAGCTCAATCTTATTCCATTTTAATCATCCGACTCCATTTTTCTTCTACCATTTAAATACAATTTTTTTTTATTCAGTATTGTTAGTTGTAGTTTTGATGATTTGACAAACCCAGGGACCTTGTAAAGGGACCTGATCTCGACCTGATCCTGGGCGCAAATATACACACAACTGCCAGGCTGGAAAAACTACAATTGGTTGGTGCACAGTCTTCAACTGTGGAAGAAGTGGCAGAAACCTCAGCCAATGGCATGGACTCGAAGGTTGTGACTATTCTTCATAAAGATTATGTCCAATAGTTATAACTTCAGTTTTTGCAACTTGAAAACTCTCAAGAATTCTTGCAAAGGCTAACAAAAAGTGAAGAATCATCCTCAAGAACAACAGGGATCTGATATAGCTGCAAGCTTGGTTGTCTTAGGATTTTTTCTTCTGCACGTTCATTGTAAATCTGTTCCTAAATCTATAAAGGATTCAGATATTGTTGTTTGTTGAAAAGTCCAAATCGATTAGAGGTAACCGATTTGGTGGGCTGCATTGCATTGCTGCTTAGTCGAATTCTAAGTCATCTAGTGTTGGGTGGTTTAGTGGGAAACCGGTGTGTTGCTTAGTTGAAATCCTAAGTTGTCTAGTGGTGATAGCTTAGTGGGCAGTGTGGCATCTGCATAGGCTCTTCAACTAATAGAGTTATTACTTGGTTGTGAGATTAATAACTTCTTCTCACTTTGGTTGTAACTGTTGTTCGCTTTTGCTTAAGGAAGATTAGTGAAAACAGTTGAAAATCATGTGTGACAGGTCGTAGTTTTACTCCCTTGAGCAAGTAGGTTTCCACTTAAACTGCTTGTGTTGTGTTTTTTCTATTATTCATTATGAGATATCCTTCTTGTTGAGTCAAGGGACTTGGTCCGTTGACTGATAGTGGACACATCTATTCTATCAATTGGTATCAGAGCAGGCTCTCTCTAGCTGGTTAACACCAAGAGAGAGGTTCCTGCATAAGAATGGTTGCTCTGTTGAACCTAGAAGAAGGACAATTGTCTACACGACCACCCCGCTTTAATGGCCAGTTTTATAGCTGGTGGAAAACAAGGATGCATGACTACCTAATGGCTGAAGACAGCGAGCTATGGGACATAGTGTTAGATGAACCCTTCATTCCAACTACTGAAGTCAAGGATGGTGAAATAACAAAAGTTGTTCCAAAGACTCGACAACAGTACGACTAGGCAAACAGAAAGAAGTTCGAAGAAAGCTATAAAGCTAAAAAGCTACTAGTATGTGGTATTGGTGCTGAAGAGTACAATCGCATCTCTGCGTGTGAGTCTGCAAAGGAAATCTGGGATTGTCTAAGGACTGATCATGAGGGAACAGAGCAGGTGAAGGAATCGAAAGTGGATATGCTGACCACTCAATATGAAAACTTCACCATGAAGGAAGGAGAGACCATTCATGAAATGCATACTAAACTTTCTTCCATAACCAATAAGCTACGAAGTCTGGGTGAGCCCATCAGCACTAGTAAGCAAGTTAGGAGGGTTCTTTGAATTCTTCCTAAGTCCTGGGCAAGCAAAGTAGATGCTATTACTGAAGCCAAGGATTTGAAGGCTTTGTCAATGGATGCTCTCATTAGAAACCTCAAGACCCATGAAATGAATAGAAATCAGGACATCTCAAAGAAGGAAGCCAAGAAAGACAAGTCCTTAGTTCTCAAAATCACACCAGGTGAAACTTCAAGTAAAGAGGATGACATGGCCTATCTGACCAAGAGATTTCAAAAAATTGTGAGAAAGTATGGAGGGTTTAGAAAAGAAGGGAATCCTTTTAGGACTGCATCTGCTAGTGACCTTTGTCACAAGTGTGGAAAGGCAGGTCATTTTATAAGAGATTGCCCAATGTTAAAGCTGAAAACAAAGAATATCAAAGGCCTGGAGGTGAAAAAGATAAGAGGAGGGACCTGGTACCTGAGAAGAATGTAAGAAAAGCTACAACTGACTATGTTGTGAAGAAAGCTCTTGCTGCTTGGGGGACTCCTCAAGTGAGTCAGGAGAGTCAGAATACCCTGATGACGCATCAATGTTGGCGGTTCAAGATGATGCTAACGTGTTTGATGAATTGTTTACACTCATAGCAAAATTAGATGACGAGGACGATGAAGATAAGGTAACTCTCCTCGACATTAAACAAAACTTGAACTCTTATTATGTTAGAAGGTTGAGAAATCTAGCAAATGTTTTGATTTATTCTGTCATAGAGTTAACCACTGAAGAGGACTCTATGAACATTAGCCTAGATCTTCTTGGTGAAGAAAAGACAGTAACAACTGTTCATATATCGCTCATTGAGGAACATTTGACAGTTCTAGAAGCTGAAAATCTAGAACTTACAAATCAATTGAGCATAATGATTGAGAAATCTGGGAAAAGAAAAAGGAAGGCAACTAATTTGCAAGCAGAGCTAGAAGCAAATCTGAATATTGCTGAGACCAGACTTGCTCTAGCCTTGGAAAGAAACGATCAGATGGAGAGGGACCTGGTCCGTCTTAAAGAAGAACTTCAAACTTCTCTAAAATGGACTAGTTACACCAAACTGCTTTCTAACATCACCAGTCAAAGCAACTACAATAGAAAAGGACTGGGTAGTTTGAACATTAATCCTCCTTACAATCCTCATAGTAAATATGTATCTGTTTCTGACAATTTACTGTGTCTTCACTGTGGTCGCAATGGCCATATGAAATGGGATTGCCCTGGCTGGAAGGCCTCACAAGAAATTTTTTTAGTCTATTCTAGACAGAAAAAAGTTCAAAAAGGGGGACCTGCTCCCATGTCTAAGTCCTGGAACAATAAGAAAACCAATCTGCCTCATTGGGCAAGAAACATTCTTATTACTCCCCTATCACCCTTTTGGGAACTCAGATTAAAGTGGGTTCCCAAATCTAGCAAATGATCTCTGTTGCAGGTGGGTAAAGGAAGCAGAAGTCAGTGCTGGTTCATGGACAGTGGATGCTCAAAGCACATGACCGGAAACACCAAAACTTCCTTTCACTCAAGGCACTTCAAGGCGGAGGTGTCTCTTTTGGTGATGAAAGAATAGGGTATATCCTTGGAGTTGGCAGAGTTGGAAAATCTCTTGAAAGCTCCATTGAAAATGCGTATTATGTTAGTGGGTTAAAGTACAGTCTTCTTAGTGTTTCTCAGATATGTGATAAGGGAAACGAAGTCAAGTTCACATCAGAAAATTGCATCGTCACCAGTTTGTCTACAAAAAAGGTAATCTTAACGGCCAGAAGGCAGAAAAACATGCATGTGGCAGCACTGGAAACAGTTCATGGAGATGATCAAACATGCCTAAGTGCTCAAAGTGCAAATGCCGACTTGTGGCATAGGAGGCTAGGTCATGTGAGCTCGTCTTTACTGGACAACCTGGTTTCTAGGGACCTGGTCCGTGGCTTGCCAAAATTGAAGTTCAGCTATAACACAGTGTGTGATGCATGTGTCAAAGGGAAGCAGACCAGATCCTCATTCAAACCAAAGAAGCAAGTAAGTTCTTCAAGAGTTATTGAACTGATGAACATGGATCTGTGTAGGCCTGTGAAAATCCAAAGTCGAAATGGAAAAAAGTATATTCTGGTGATAGTGGATGACTACTCAAGATTCACGTGGACTATGTTTCTCAAGTCAAAGTCAGAGACAGCTGACGTGCTGATGATTTTCTTCAAAATGATCCAAACCAAGCTAAATTGCTTGATTACAGGGATCATGTTTGACCATGGAGCAAAATTCAAAAATGTTAAGCTTGATGTTTTCTGTGCATAAAATGGTATCAATCATAACTTCTCAGCACCCAGAACTCCTCAGCAAAATAGTGTGGTGGAAAGAAAGAACATAACTCTAGTTGATATCGCCATAACCATGCTTATCGAGTCAAATCTGCCTCAAAACTTCTGGGCTGAAGCAATCAACACTGTGTGTTATGTGAGTAACAGGTGCTTGATCAGGTCACTTCTGAACAAAACACCATATGAATTGCTGAACAACAAGAACCCCAAGCTCAGTTATCTAAGGACCTTTGGTTGGAAATGTTTTGTGTTGAACAATGGCAAGTATGATCTAGGAAAGTTTGATCCCAGAAGTGATGAATGTGTGTTTGTGGGGTATTCATCCTCAAGCAAAGCCTACATGGTTTTCAATAAAAGAACAATGTATATTGAGGAAAGTGTTCATGTGGTCTTCGATGAAAGTGGTGATTTGAAGAGCTTGGAGATGAAGGACGATGATGATCTTAACGAACTATTCAAAATCCAGAATAATGAAGCTATCTTACCTGAAGCTGAAGGAAATCAAGATTCCAATGGCACTGATCCTGGTCCATCTGAGAAGATAAATGAAGATGTTCGGCCTACTTAGGGACCTGGTCCGTCTCATGCTGCAAGTTAAGAAGAAACTCATTCTCCTGAGAATGATGACTCTGAAGAAGAAGAAGAACAGACGAATCAGCCCCAACCTTTGGTATCTAAACCTAGATGGAAGCACAATTCATCTCACCCCCTTGAGAATCTCATTTCCCCATTAAACTCTGGAATGTAAACCAGGTCCAAATCAAGAAATCTAGTTGCATTCTCAGCGTTCATCTCTTCTATTGAGCCTAAGAATGTGAAAGAAACCCTGAAAGATGCTGACTGGGTCAATTCAATGCAAGAGGAGCTATATCAGTTTGAGCGGAGCAATGTGTGGTACCTGGTCCCCAGACCTGCTGACAGAACTATGATATGGACCAGGTGGGTTTTCAGAAACAAACTTGATGAATGGGGTGTCATAACAAGAAAAAAATCTAGATTGGTTGTTCAAGGGTACAATGAAGAGGAAGGGATCGACTATGATGAAACATTTACCCCTGTTGCTCGGATGGAGGCTATCAGAATCCTTATAGCTTTTGCAGGCTTCATGGGATTCAAGCTCTTCCAAATGGACGTCAAAAGTGCCTTTTTGAATGGAGACCTAAAGGAGGAGGTGTATGTGAAACAACCACTTGGATTTGAGAATGCTGACTTACCAAAACATATGTTCAAGCTGAACAAGGCCTTATATGGATTGAAACAAGCCCCTAGAGCTTGGTATGAAAGGCCATCCAAATTCCTACTGAAGAATGGTTTCAAAAGGGGGAAGATAGATAGCACCTTGTTTCTTATGAAGAGGGAACAAAAACTTGGATGATATCATTTTTGGAGCCACCTCTGAACATTTGTGTGATGAATTTGCTACTCTAATGGGGAATGAATTCGAGATGAGCATGATGGGAGAGATGAATTTTTTCTTGGGTGTACAAATGAAGCAAACACCAAGTGGTACTTCAATTTGTTAAGAGAAGTACATAAAAGAGTTGCTGAAGAAGTTTCACATGGTAAACTCCAAACCTATTGATACCCCCATGGGTACAAACTCAAAAATGGGAGCAGATGAGGCTGATCTATTAGTGAATCAAACCATGTATAGAGGGATTATTCGATCACTGTTGTATCTAACAACTAGTAGACCTGACATTGTCTTCAGTGTAGTAATGTGTACACGATTCCAAGCATGTCCCAGGGAATCACATCTTAAGGCAGCCAAACGGATTCTGAGGTATCTAAAGAAGACATGGGACCTGGTCTTCTGTTATCCAGTAGGTGACTCCCTTGAATTGGTAGGGTATGCAGATGCTAATCTTGCAGGATATAAGGTTGACAGGAAGAGTACCTCTGGAATGGCATACTTTCTTGGATCCCCCCTTATCTCATGGGGTACCAAGAAACAAAATTCAGTAGCTCTTTCAATAGTTGAGGCAGAATATGTAGCTGCTGCATCTTACTGTGCTCAACTACTATGGATCAAGCAACAACTTGAAGATTTGGAGTTCATATCCATACTATTCCTCTCATGTGTGACAATACCAGTGCTGTCAACATGAGAAAAAATCTAGTTCAGCACAAAAGAACAAAGCACATTGATGTCAGACATCACTTCTTGAGAGAAAATGTTGAAAAGGGAAATATCAGCATGCAGTATTGCAGGACAGAAGATCAAATTGCAAATATTTTTACCAAGGCTCTCAGCAAGGATCAATTTGAGAGTAATAGGTTGAAGTTGGGAATGATGAATATGCACAGACCTAATCCCATCCAAAGGCAGCCAATCCCTGTTTTGGCTATGATCTGGAGGGTAGGTATCCTCATTACTCGTAATGTATTGTTTAAGTGAGATCAACTATGTACCTATTGCAAGTATAAACTCATGAAAAAAAATAAAATCACAGAAGCAAAGAATGGTCAGAGCCATTCAGGAATCAAATCTCATCTGTAGTTGAGGACCTGGTCCCTCTCAAGGTTAGCATCCTGCACATTTTTCTTAAACTGATTGAATGAGAACCATTGAGATCTCCACGTGTCAGTCATCGGTCCCTGTGACCGTTGTCCCATCGCATTAAGTCCAAGCGACGCGTCTACTCACGAACCTGATACATCGTTTCAAGTTCTTTTTATAAGACTTTTCTTCACTCCATCTCTCCTCATTTCAAATCTCCTTCTCTCTAAAGCCTTCCGCCAAAAACCCTTATTTCTCCTTCTCTCTCACTTTTACTTTGTCACTCTTCATCTCTTTCTAACAAAATGTTTCAATCCCCATCTTCCCCAAAGAAATTTCTAGACTCACTAAATGAAATAGATCCAATGGCATTTTACATATCTCCCGATGCTCCGTCTCCTTCCAAAATGTCGACCATCTCTCCGGTCAACATTGGTGAAACCAGTCCTCTTAAAACCTAGTCTTCCTTAGATCTCAATAACGAACTTTATCCCTATTTTGCCATGCTGTTCGACCTCTTATTTGAGGGAGACTTTCCCAAAAATAAATCGTCTGAGTCAAATATTCTTGCAGCCAGTAAAAGCCTAGTCGTCGAGAGTCTAACCCTGAGTTTGGTGTGTACCCCTCGTCTGATTCTACTGACACTGACAAGGATAATTGTCCCCTCCGATGGATTGTTCAAAATAAAATGGTCCCTTTATCCTCAAAAGGAAAGGAGAAGTTCACAGAGGAGACACCTAAAAGAAGGCCGTTGACTAGATCTGATTCAAAGAAACTGATGGGTGATGCTATGAAATCTAGTATAACAACAACTGCAAAAAGGTGCAAGAAAAGAAAATTAGGTAATGTACTCGTTGAGATACTCGATATTGATGTGGTGAATGTCTCGATTGAAGATTATGAACATAAAGGTGTGGAAAAAAGTTCTGAAGAAAAGGAGGAAAAATAAGTAAAAAAGCCTAGTAAGGGAAAAAGTCGTGGAAAGGAAAAGTCTAAAGCATCTGTGGCAAAAAGGGTTGTGTCCAAAAGGGAAAGAACAAGAGGAAGAGAGAAATCTCTCATGTCATCAAACCTACCTCTGGAATGAGACCTGGTCCGTTGGGAAACGACGATGACCACGGAGAAAGCCAACAGTCAATTGTCAACAATTTACGTCTCCAGAAAGTTCTAGGAGGTCGAGTGTTTGACCCTGACATCATCACCTAGCATGGGATGAATTCTCTGTATGATCTCGTGGAAATCAAGTCGTGGACTTACTTGTTCCAGACCAAATGACCTATTTTACTTGAAGAAGAGGTACGACAATTTTACTATAACATTGAGTTTGAAGAGGACGGTAGCATAAACACCATAGTAGGGGACAAAAGTTTGCATCTAACTAAGGACCTGCTGGGGTAAATACTGGAGGTACCGAGAGAAGGGACCAAGTTCGTCGTTGGAAAAACTTGCACTGAGGAGTTTGTCAAAGTATGCTCTAAAATTCCTAACACACGACGTGCTGGGATTCAAAAGAAACTCATGAAAAGAGAGTACCAGTTGTTGTTTGAATTTGTCAATAAGGTGCTTTTTCTTCAAACAGAAAAGTGAACTGCCGCTTCTACATCTGATATGTTCATAATGGAGTCCCTTTGCAAGTTTGATCCCATAGATCTTCCAGCCCTTATGCCAGAGCACATGTACAAGATTGTGGTTGAACGCAAGGGTAAACATGGCATGGGATATGGCTACTTTTTGACCAAGGTGTTTCATCATCTGAACATACCAGTGGGAGCAGGTAAAATTGAAACTGCTAAACATTCTTTCACCCTCAGTACGCTGGTGGAATGTGAGTGTATAGAAGGAAAGGAAAATCCACTGAGCAAGGTATCTCAGTTGATAATGGAACAAGATCAGCTTAAACATGAGTTGGAAGAGATGACTGTGCGTGTGAGCAGCAGAGATGCTGAAATTGCTATTCTAAAAGCTGCGTTGCTCAAGGCATAAACAGGGGGACCTGGTACTGCAGAAGTTAGAGAGCTGAGGAAATAGAATGAGGTACTCCTGGCCAAAATTGCTGCTCTTCAAGAGAAAGCGATCAAGGACAATGATGAAACAAATACTAGACTCACTCTTATCATCAATTCCCTTTCCCATCAGCCTCCTTCCTCATAGTCCTTTCCTATGTCTTTATTTTTGTGTGGACAGTGTCCAGGGTTCTCAAACTCAGTTTAATTTACATGTATTGAATGCTGACTTTTGTGCTATGATATTGATTCATGTTTTGTTGTGACTAATTTCTATCCTTTCCTGTTTTTTGACTCATGATGTTGTTGCCTTTGGATGTGATCTTGCTTAACAAACTTACTTGTTATGTTGGTTTACTGCACTTTTTTTATGATGCCAAAAGGGGGAATCATTGGTTCTTGTGCTTAGGTTGGTAGAAGGGTGTTGTTGACAGGGGGAAGAAATTGTAGGCATTGTGTGTATAGTTTGTCATCATCAAAAATAGGGAAAATGTTAGTTGTAGTTTTGATGATTTGACAAACCCAGGGACCTTGTAAAGGGACCTGATCCCGACCTGATCTCGGGAGCAAATATACACACAACTGTCAGGCTGGAAAAAGTACAATTTGTTGGTGCACAGTCTCCAACTGTGGCAGAAGTGGCAGAAACCTCAGCCAATGGCATGGCCTCGAAGGTTGTGACCATTCTTCATAAAGATTATGTCTAATAGTCATAACTTCAGTTTTTGCAACTTGAAAACTCTCAAGAACTCTTGCAAAGGTTAACAAAAAGTGAAGAATCATCCTTAAGAACAATAGGGACCTGATATAGCTGCAAGCTTGGTTGTCTTAGGATTTTTTCTTCTGCACGTTCATTGTAAATATGTTCCTAAATCTATAAAGAATTCAGATATTGTTGTTTGTTGAAAAGGCCAAAGCGATTAGAGGTAACCGATTTGGTGGGCTGCATTGCATTGCTGCTTAGTCAAATTCTAAGTCAGCTAGTGTTGGGTGGTTTAGGGGGAAACCGGTGTGTTGCTTAGTTGAAATCCTAAGTTGTCTAGTGGTGATAGCTTAGTGGGCAGTGTGGCATCTGCATAGGCTCTTCAAGTAATAGAGTTATTACTTGGTTGTAACTGTTGTTCGCTTTTGCTTAAGCAAGATTAGTGAAAACAGTTGAAAATCCTGTGTGACAGGTCGTGATTTTACTCCCTTGAGCAAGGAGGTTTCCACATAAACTGCTTGTGTTGTGTTTTTTCTATTATTCATTCTGAGATATCATTGTTGTTGAGTCAAGGGCCCTGGTTTGTTGACTGATAGTGAACACATCTATTCTATCAAGTATAAATGTTCAACTCGTATTAGACAATCTTTAAAAATGTAAAAAAATCATCCAATCAAATAACATCAAGTGGTTTATTTTCTCCAAGTCATTTAAAGTTACTCGACATTTACATTAATTGTATCAATTAATCATTTTTAAGCCATATAAGAATGTATTTACAATGCTTGTTCTCACCATGCAACTCAATGAAATACTAAACAAATACTTGTTTGATGAATTTTGTACTTGAAAAAATCATGGCAGTGAAAATATGGAACAAAATAAAACAAAGAACGAGATGCAGGTTAATGAAAAAGAAGTACAACTATTAGAACATGTAAAATGAAAAAGGTCAAAACATCAATATATCCCAAGAAATATTGGTACTATATATAGAATCAATTGAGTTGGAAAATACGTTTCCAATAGAAACAACTGATCGTGATGATCAAAATAAGCTTGATGCACTAAAAGCAGCTACTGAACATGTTGTCCATTCAATCATAAAGACTTCCAACAAAGAAAATCATATAGTTTGTCCATCTTGTCTTTTTGAGAAAGGTAAGTCAACCCACTATCTCTTTTATTTTTTTACAATTTAATTGTACATTCATATTCAATTTTGCATATAGTTTGTACAATTGTACAATATATATATATTTAGAGTAAAACTAAATGGCACGATACTTTTTTGGCAGGACCTGGCACGACAGGTGTAAATGATGACCAAAATACCCTTTGACTCCAAAACTGCATAAACTTTCCTCCAAAAAAAGAAAATCACCTTTGACTTTTCTTTCTTATTTACTTTCTCCCTTACCTTACTCATTTTATCTCCTTCACTCACTCATCAGTTGTGATTTTATTTTGTTGATCCATTTGTTGTTCGAAATTTTATTTTGTTGTTGGATTTATATAATTTTAATAAAATGGATCCGAATAGTTAGAATAGTCAATTAACCCAAGTATTGAATAATGTTTAGTTGAGGATGATAGTATTGTAACGATCGGGTTCCGTCGTTATAGAAAAGCCAACAGAGAAAAAATTTGGCCAATTTTTTTTTCATAATAACTTGAAATTTCCCAACCTAGTCCAGATTTGGATAAAATCGGAGTCAGTGAGGTCTAGGAAAATTTGTAGCAATTGGGTGATCTAATTATGAATTAGATTACATGAGTGGATTGCTAAGACGTTAAGGAACCCGTATGACTTTACAGAATTGAATTCGGGTGAGTAGAACTCTCGGAATTGATTTTAGCGTGAACAAATAGTTTCTGAGTGTCGTTGGTTGAAGGTGTGTTGTGAAATTGGGGTATTGGTATTATTAAAATAGCTCACTGTTTCGTGTAAGCCGCTTTGGCGGTGATTTCTGTCGCCAGGGCGGGGCCACTGTATCGGGTTGGGGACCGCTTTGGCAGGACCGACTTGACTTAAGTCGGAAATAAAACCCAAAATGTCTTTATTCTGCACTTTTTGACTTTGAGAGTTAGAGGAAAATCAAAGTTTAGATTCAAGAATGTTACATGTGACTCTTAGCACAAGAATGGGCATATCAAGAAAAATTGTTTCAAGTACAAGAGAGATATGAAACAACAAAAGAAAGAAGGCGATAATGAAAATTGTGTTGTTGTTGTTGCTAACGATGACCTTCTTGTTTCTTGTGATGAAAATGTCGTCAATCTTGTTTGCGATGAGTCTAGCTGGTTTGTGGATTCTGGTGCTACTTCTCATGTCACACCCAGGAAGGAATTATTTTCTTCTTATATTCCAGGTAATTTTGGGATGTTGAAAATGGACAATAATCATGAGGTTGCGGTTCTTGGTGTTGGGACTGTTTGTTTGGGAAGTAATAATGGTTCCAAACTAGTTCTCAATAATGTCAAGCATGCTCCAGATGTTTGCTTGAATTTAATTTCTGTTGGATACCTTGATGATGAGGGTTATGTTAATACCCTTGGTGCTGGCCGGTGAAAGCTTACAAGAGGTTCTATGGTGGTAGCCCGTGGTGACAAGTCGTCTAACTTGTATGTTTTTCAGGGCTCCATTCTCAGAGGCTCAGTAAATGTGGTGGAGAATGATACCTCATCATTGTTATGGCATAGAAGACTAAGTCATATGAGCGATATGAGGATGGACAATTTGGCTAAGAAGAATTTTCTTTTAGAAACAAGCAAAGTTGAACAAGTCTGTTCATTGCTTAGCTGATAAACAGAAAATAGTTTCTTTTCAGAGTCATCCACCTTCAAGAAAGCTTGATTTGCTGGAGTTGATACATTCTGATTTGTGTGGTCCTTTTAAGGTAAAGTCTTATGGTGGTGCACTTTACTTTGTGACTTTTATTGATGATCATTCGCGCAAACTCTGGATATTCTCTTTGAAGTCCACAGATCAGGTACTTGATATGTTCAAGATTTTTCAGGCCTTGGTTGAGAGACAGACATGAAAGAAATTGAAATGCATTCGTTATGAAAATGGTGGTGAGTATATTGGTCCTTTTAATAGATATTGCAAAGAGCAGGAAATTTGGCATCAGAAAACTCCTCCGAAGACTCAGATAAATGGTTTGGCTGAGAGGATGAATATAACTCTTGTTGAGAGGGTTAGATGTATGCTTTCAGATGCTAAGCTGCCAAATTCCTTTTGGGCAGAAACACTTAATACTGCTGCCTATGTTATCAATTTATCACGTATTGTTGCTTTGAATGGTGATGTCCCTGACAGAGTTTGGTTTGGTAAGAATGTTTCTTATGATCATCTTAAAGTTTTTAGGTGTAATGCCTTTGTGCATGTTCCTAAGGATGAGAGGTTAAAGTTGGATGTTAAAACTAGGCAATGTATTTTTGTTGGTTATGGTCAAGATGAATTCGGCTATAGTTTCTTTGATCTAGTTGAGAAGAAACTTGTTAGAAGCCGTGATGTTGTGTTCTTTGAAGACCAAACAATTGAAGATCTTGACAAAGCTGAGAAAGTTGATTCTTAGAACAGTGAGAGCCTAGTTGATGTTGATCCAGTACCTTTGACTATTCCACCAGGTGAAAATCTTCAAGATGATGAAAATCAAGTTGATATTGAAGATGGTGATCATACTTAGAATGACCAGTATGCCATTGATTCTCCAGTGCAAGATGATGTATTTGGTCAGCAACCAATTATTATTGATGCTCGTGAGAGTACTCTCAAAAGATCTACTAGAGAGAAAATGCCTTCATCTCGTTATTCTTCCAATGAGTATGTACTCTTGACTGACGGGGGAGAAACAGAGAGTCTTGATGAGGCCATGAAAAGTGAAAATAAATAAATGTGGTTTGATGCTATGGAGGATGAAATGAAGTCTCTACATGATAATCATACCTTTGATTTGGTTATGTTACCTAAAGACAAAAAAGCTTTGAAAAACAGGTGAGTTTTCTGGGTGAAACATGAAGATGGTAACCCAATTCCACGGTACAAGGCTAGATTAGTTATGAAGGGCTTTAACCAGAAAAAGGGAATTGATTTTGATGAGATATTCTCTTCAGTTGTGAAGATGTCATCCATCTGTGTGGTTCTATGCTTGGTTGCAAGTCTGGACTTGGAGGTTGAACAGATGGATGTTAAAACTGCTTTTCTTCATAGTGACCTGGATGAAGAAATTTATATGGAGCAGCCGGAAGGTTTTGAAGTCAAGGGAAAAGAGAATTATGTTTTCAAGTTGAAGAAGAGCTTGTATGGTCTAAAGCAAACTCCCAGGCAATGGTACATGAAGTTTGGTTCTTTTATGAGTTAGCAGGGCTTCAAGAAGACTTCTTCAAACCATTATGTTTTTTGTGCAAAAATTCTCCGATGATGACTTTATTATCGTTTTGCTTTATGTTGATGACATGCTTGTTGTTGGTCATAATACTTGTAGGATTAAAAAGTTGAAGCAAGAATTGAATAAGTCTTTTGCTATGAAAGACTTGGGACCAGCAACACAGATTCTTGGCATGCAGATTGTTCGTGATAGAGATGCCAAGAAATTGTGGTTGTCACAAAGAGAAGTACATTCATAAAGTACTTCGTAGATTCTACATGGACAAAGCTAAGATTGTCAGTGCACCTTTAGCTATGCACTTCAAATTGAGTACTAAGCATTGTCCTTCCAGTGATGGTGAGAAGGAAGATATGAAGAAAGTTCCTTATGTTTCAGTTGTTGGTAGTTTGATGTATGCAATGGTGTGTACAAGACCAGATATTGCTCATGTTGTTGGTATTGTTAGACGTTTTCTTTCTAATTCGGGAAGAGAGCATTGTAATGCTATAAAGTGGATTATGAGATATCTTTGTGGCATTTCTAGTCTGATTTTGTGTTTTGGTACAGAAAATCCTATTCTTTGTGGTTATACTGATTCAGACATGGCCAGTGATGTTGATACTCGTAAGTCTACTCCAGGCTACTTAATTACTTTTGTAGGGGGAGCTATGTCTTGGCAATCTAGGTTGCAAAAATGTGTTGCTTTATCTACTACAGAGGCTGAGCTTATTGCAGCTGTTGAAGCTTGCAAATAGTTGATCTGGATGAAGAGATTTTTGGGGGAACTTGGTTGTGCTCAAGAGAGATATGTTCTTTATTGCGACAGTCAAAGTGATATTCATCTTGACAAGAATTCTACATTTCATGGTCGGTCTAAACACATTGATGTGAGATATCATTGGATTCGAAATGTGTTGGATTCTAAGTTACTTGAACTTGAGAAAATCCATACCAATGATAATGGTTCCTACATGATGACTAAAGTTTTGCCAAGAGGGAAGTTTGAAGAATGTTGCATGATTGCTGGGATGGCGGTTTCCTCCACATAGTCGGTAGGGGGAGAATTATTGGGTTTTGGGCCTATTTCCCTTTCTGTGAATAAATAAAAGTCCAAGGTTTTGAGTCTTCCTTCCCTTCCTTTGTGGATAATTTTTTGCCCAAATATGACTAGCCTACTTTTGCCCATAAGCCCAATATTATGGTGCATATGTAAGACTTTCTTTTAGGCCTTATTTTGAGAAGAATCTCAAGAGATTGAGAGCAGCCATATAGAGAGAAAAGTGAGAAAGTGCAGATTTTCACACAAGCCCTAGCAGCCAATTTCAAATCGCAATTCCCAGTTTGTTTCTTGCCCGTTTGAAATGATTTTTGGACAACTTGTTCCTTTCAACTTAATATTTGATTGGGAACTGAGAGAGGGTGATTTAGAGTCCTGTAGCTCCAGATTTTAGCTCGTGAACAGTAGCTATGGGTTTGGTGTTTTTGCTTCTAATATTTATCTAGTTTTTGGTGCTATCTTGTAGTTGTGTTGCTCATTGCTTGACACTTTATTGGTGGCCATTTTGGAGAACACTTTTGTAAGTCTTGTTGATTAAAGTGGAGCTTTGGCCTTGTGGTTTTTACTCTGCACACCGAAGAGGTTTTCCACGTTAAATTTGGTGTCTTGTGTGTTGATTTATTTTTCTTTCTTGGTTGATTTGTTTGCTTCCCAAACAACTTTATTCTTGCATTATTTTTTCTTCTCTTGGTTCAAATATACGGGAAAGTTTTGACTTGGGTTTTCTTCCGCTATTGCCCTGTCGTGCACATTTATTTTGTGCTTGTCTTTCCCAACAAACATTAACAATGATTAATAATTCATGGTTATTTACCACCTTTGTTAGAATAAAGTAATATTGAGATCACTAAAACGTTTAAAGTTTAGTAACAAGGCAAATTCAATAATTTTTTATTAATCAATAACTAACTATCAGCGTTGTATCATTGATGAATCCAAAAGAATGTGCTCATGGATTTCCTTAGAAACAACGATGTCTACTATGGCCTCGTCACTACGACAAATAACAAATTTTAAAACATCGCCCTCAACCAATCCCGCATCAATAACAAAATCGTTCCAAGCCTTTGAAAACCTCCGCCGGTTGGAAAAACCACAGTTGCCTACAGGGGCGGACCCACGTAGTCAATTTTGGGTGCTCGAGCACCCATTGACTCCGGAAAAAAATTTGTATATATATATAGAAAATATGATAAATACGTTATTAAAGAAAAATAAGCACCCATAGAACAATAGCAGTCGTGGGTGCGCTGGTTAACAACTGAAAAATAACGTGCGCGAAGCATGCGGGCGAGGGTTCGAATCCCGTCAGCCCCTATTCTTTTTTTTTACTTTTTCCAGCGAATTTTGCACCTTTTTTTTTACTTTTCCTTTTTTTAATTAAGGGCTTATTTTAATCCGAATTTTGTACTTGTTTTGACTTTTCCTATTCTTAATTAGATTAGGGTGACTAACTTTTTCTTTCTTTTTTATTTTTAACTTTTTATTTTTTTTTTGGTCTAAATTCGGAGCTCAAAGCTCGTTTTTATTTAAATAATTCTGTACAAAAATTGGGCCAAACAAGCCCAAATAAAAAGGAAACAAAGAAAAGAACAGAACAAGAACGTCTGGACTATGGGCCCTTTCCATTTTTTCTATGCTTTAAAACATTTTCCACTATCCACTTTTATGGGATTTTTTCTTTTAACAAAACAAGGAAATCATTCTTCTTCTTCTTCTTGTTTCAAAGAAAGAGCAGCCAGCCCAACAACAAACTTCAAGCTTATTTCTTTTCAAAATCAAAATACAAAAGCAAGGTAATAAGATTTGATCTTTGATTAAAGTTAGATAATGAAAAAAAGGGTTAGGGAAATTAGGTTTTGAGATTTTCATTGCTTATGGTTAGTACTCTTTAAGTCTTAATTCTTAAAATAGATTCCACATACTTTTTTGTAACTTGATAAATAGATTTAGACTTTAGAGTCTCACATATTTAGTGTTTTGTGATTAAAAATATATTTTTTGAAATAATTTTTTTTCTTACCAACTCACTTGATTCAAAAATTAAATTTTAGGATGTATACAAATAACAAATTGTGCAATTGAAAATTTTGTGCTCATTGACTCATATATTGCTAATTATTGCTTGTGGTGTTGAAAGATCAAATAGATATATTAATTGATGTTTGGGTTGTTGATAGAAAGTTCTAGATTTCAATAAAAATTAATTGAATTATGTGAATTAATTCTATAATAAAATTGATTTTTTTGTAGAAATTAATCTTTGTAAATTGAGATGGATAAGTATGTCACAAGATCGAAAATTGGGCATCCAAGTTCTAGCTCTACTCATCCATCTACCGCTTCAACCATAGCTCCGAAAATTCAAAGGAAAACATTTATTTTAGATGTTGATTTAGAATCTCTTGAAGCTGATCCGGGAATTAGAAAGCCCATTGCAGAATATAATCCTAATATACGTGATGATATTAGGAGATATTATATTCTTAAAAAGCCTTGCCAACCTAAGGATCATAAATTTCCTAAAACTAAGTTTGGGAAGGAAATGCGGCAATTTTTTCCTGATTGGTTTAATGGCCGTAAGTGGTTGGAGTATAGCATAACAAAAGATGTTGCATTTTGTTTGTGTTGCTACTTGTTTAAAAATGAATGTGAAAGTTGTGGATATGTGGTTGATGCTGCTTTCACAAACACTGGCTATAGAGCTTGGAACAAAGCTACTGAAAGATTTAGAGCTCATGTTGGAGATATAAATAGCATCCACAACAAGTGTTTCAACAAGATGCTTGATTTGATGAATCAATCACAGTCAATACACACTTCCTTTGATAAAAAGTCCAAGAAAGAAAAAAATGAGTCTCGGCGTCGCTTGAGTGCTTCAATTGATGTGACAAGATTTCTCTTGAAATTAGGATTATCATTCCGTGGACATGATGAGAGTCGATCTTCTTCAAATAGAGGTATTTTTCTTGAACTTTTGCAATGGTATGGAGATATTAATGAAGATGTTGGAAGCATTATTTTAGAAAAAGCTCCAAAAAATGAAATGATGTGTTCTCCAAGTATTCAAAAGGATATTGTTGATTCTTGTGCTAAGGAAACAATCAAATCTATTCTTGAAGATTTAGATGAGGATTATTTTGGGATACTAGTCGATGAATCAAAGGATGTATCACACAAGGAGCAAATGGCACTTGTTTTGAGATATGTTAACAAAGAAGGAGAAGTGATAGAGCGATTTGTTGGTATTATTCATGTTAGTGATACATCTGCTTGTTCATTAAAGGAAGCAATATA
>NW_006238931.1:711670-719637 GCF_000226075.1 Solanum tuberosum | reverse complement strand
CATCAGTTATTCATGTGCTTGAATTTACTGGATGCGAGCGTCCAAACAATACTGATAGGCTTGTTGCTAAAACTCTTGTGGATACGATTAAGAAATTTGATTTTGCCTTTATGCTGCACTTGATGTGGAAAGTTCTTATGATGAAAAATGAATTGAACTCCTCATTACAAAGGATGGATCAAAATATTGTCAATGCTATGGGATTTCTTGCTCTTACAAAGCAAAGATTACAAAATATGAGGGATAATGAATTCGAATCATTAATGGATGATGTCTCTTCTTTTTGTGATAAACATGATATAGTCATTCCGGAGATGGATGCTAGCTACTTTCCTGGGAAGTCAAAGCGTAAAGCTCTTGATGTTACATATTCTCATCATTTGCGTGTTGAAATATTTTATGCTGTTATTGATTTGCATTTTCAAGAGCTTAATAATCGTTTTGATGCTGTGAGTACTGATTTACTTCTCGGTATGGCTAGTTTGAATCCAGCTAATTCATTTGGTAGTTTTGATAAGGGCAAGATAATGAGGTTGGCTGAATATTATATGAATGAGTTTGACATCAACAAGCTTCGGGATCTCAATTTTCAGCTTGATAGCTTTATAGTTTATGTTCGTGGTTCTGACAAGAGGTTCTTCAACTTGAAGGGAATTAGTGATCTTGCTAAAGTATTGGTCAAGTCAGATTTGCATCAAATTTGACGACTTGTTTATTTGCTTATCAAGTTGACTCTCATTCTTCCTGTTGCTACTGCTTCTGTGGAACGAGCTTTCTCATCCATGAAGTACATTAAAAATGAACTTCGTAATAGTATTGGTGATGAATTTTTGAATGGTTGTTTAGTTTGCTATGTAGAGCGTAAGATATTCGCAAATGTAAGCAATGATGCTATTATTTATCGTTTTCAACATATGAAAAGTCATCGAGCACAATTATGACTTTAAGACTAGAAGTCTCTTTTTGTAATGATAATATTACTAGTAGGTCATTGTGACTTATAACTAGTGGTTGTTTTTGATGATGATAATATTAATCGTTGTTTTATTTTTTTTACTTTTTTTTATTAAAGAGTTTGAGTTAGTATACGTTTACTTTTTTTATTTAAAGAGTTTGAGTTAGTATACGCTTACACTATGTGATTGCTAACATGTTTATGTTAAAGGAAGTGAGCACCCATAACCTTTAAATCCTGGATCCGCCACTGGTTGCCTACAGTTAAAATGTATTGATATCCACATGCAGTACCATGACGTACATAAGTTAACAAAGTATATGTTGGGTTCGACGCAAAATATCGACTTACTGATAGTGGTATCCACTACATAAAACAAAAAAGACACAAGACATTAATTACATTATAATTTTTTTAAAACAAACAAATAAACAAATAAAACGAAAAACTATGAAATGCGATAAGTTACTATTCCACTTAACGTAACATATGATCTAGTTAGTCTAATTTTGAAGCTTGGTAGGGGAGGAGTAGACACTGGAGTGAAGTTTATCATTGGTCTGATGAGAACACAAATTGGTGTATATTGTGACATAGTATTGGATATTTATAGCGTAATTAAATTTTAAATTTTTGACTTCCCACCACAAATGTTAACTACAAAAAATTTAACTTTACATTTTTTGATACAGTAAATAATCTTTTACGATGGAATTAAATACCATGTACTACTATTAGACTCTTTATGTTAATATCAATTGCATTCGTTTGTGTATTACGAAACAAATTAATTTTATTAATTAACTGTAATTTAGTTATCACAAACAACTTTTTAATTAGCATTAATAATGATTCTTAATTAAGCATATATTTTCAAGAATAATTAGTTTTCCTAGGTCAAAGTATATATTTTCAAGACTAATTAAGTACTCTATATAATTTCATTTTTTACTTTAAAAATGTAAATTATTTTTTAAAAATATTCAAAACTTATTTTCAAGTTTAAAATAATTTGCAATTTGTTAGAATAAATGATTTAAAAAAAAACTTTATATTAGTAAAGTCCTATCATGAAAATGAAGGCCAATTTTGCAATATATAAGAAATTCATGGTGTGAGAATTTGATTATAATCACGAAATAAATTAATTTTCGGAATTTGATTTTTCAATAATATAATATAATATAATATAAAATGCTACACTAATAGTATTTCCCACATAGTTACTCAATTAATGCAGGGTGTCAGAACTAAATAAAATTTCAACGCGTCTTTTACACACTTTGCATTCTAATCTTCAAAGAAACCGAAAAGCACGAGAAATTTACACACCTTTGCATTCTAACCTCTTACCATAATCATCCTTCAATGAAAAATATGAAGACAATTTCCTCTTCCTTTGAATCCCTAGACAGGGGATTACTTGATCGGATTGTAGAAAAGGTGGCTTCTATATCGTGTAAGGATTTGATTAATTTCAGACTAAGGTAATACTAATTTTTTTTCCAAATGTATTGTTTACTTCATGTTTACTAACCCGTCGATTTTTCAATTGCAAACTTTTTAATGAAATAGGACGTGAACGCCGGGTTTATACGAATCTGTCGATGTTAGACGTTCCGATTAGTCCATTGCGACTCACAACGTATGAAAATTACAGAATTTTTGAGTCGTTCATGAACCTTTGCATAGAATGTGGAAATAATGAAGCCTTGTACAGAACATGCGTGGTAATATATAATTTTTTTTATATATTTGTCTAGTTAAAGAATTTTTCCAAGCCTTAATCGGTTCTAATTCATTGTTTGGTGTTAATATTTTCAGAAGAACTATTTCAGAAATAGAAATACAGTTGAAGCACTTGAAATGCTGGACAAAGCATCCAAATGAGGCCACACAGCTGCAAGATATGCGCTTGGCTTAATCTCCATATTCTTAGGCGGTGAATCTAGACGAGATGGGATACAGACGATTGGCGAGATGAAAATAACGCAACAACAAAGAAAAACAACAAGGCAATGTCGACAACGTCTTCGACAAATCTTGGGCACAATTTGTATCTTTAATCGGGTATTTGCTATTGAACCCTCACGTTGTTGCACTAGACTATTACATCTACTTACTAATAACTGATGTTTGTGTAATCAATGACACAACTTTCGATGCAAGTGTCTAAGATCGTGCAATAGTATAATAATCCAACCAAGGGTTGGGGTCGTGTCCGAAGGGAGTGGTTTCGAGAATTAATAGAAAATTAAATTAGTTCTAACTAGTCGTAGCTAAAGACATTAATGACTAAAAACATTGTAAATTAAAGGGGGGTGACACAAAAGTGTCAAATATAAGTTGGGGTTTTTGTCACAAGTATAGCTAAAAACAACAAAAATAACAAGAAAATCAGGTATGGGGAAAAGTTCTTGGGGTGTGACCGCAATACAAGTTGAGATAAATCGTTGGGTACATGCTTTCGATAGGAAATTTGCAAGATAATAGTGACTAGGCTAAGCTTTAGATGGAAATAAGTTCTCTCTCGAGCAACTTACGCCGTTTCAAATGGGTTCCTCTCGGACACCCATTTGCCGCATGAAAGCCAGCCTATGCCTTACCCCACTCACTCTCTCGAGCTGAGTGTTAGGATATGGGACTAGGGCTCACCCTCTTGGGTTGAACCTTATGGCGACCTACTCCTTAGGCCATCAGTCTAGCAGTCTTGGTTTCATGACCTCTCTATCGAGCAAGCCGAAAACACATGGGTGATTTTGTATTTGCAACTACAGCCCTTTAAATTAAACCACAACCACTAGGTGAAATCACCATTAAAATACATCTAACCTATCAGCAAGCAAAACCCAACAATAATATCAACAAATATTTGCTAAATCACACCCCAAGAATGAGGGTTTTTAGCCACACATCAAGAAATAAGAAATTATACCTAAAATGATAGAGAAATCAAATGGGTATAAGAAATTAAACCTTAATATAAGCAAAGAAAGAAGAATGGAGAAAACCCACTTCCAATTTGAGGAAGATGAACTCCTTCTCTCTTCAATTCACCCATAAAACCCTCTACAAACTTGAGAGAAAATAAAAGTACTAGAATTATATTCAGAATTTGATATTGTCTAATCCTCTATTCTCTATAACTCTCAACGAGTATTTATAATTTTCAAAAATCTGTGCTGCGACGGATCATTCGGCGACATTAGTCGGAATCGCCGATCAACTCGGCGATTCGCCCTTTGGTGTAGTTCTTCATCGTCTTGCACCATCCTTTGGCATCGTCGTGCTCTGGGTCATTGAGCGATATAGTACTGCTTCGCAGAACTTCTCGGCGATGCGCCGACTTCTCCCTTGTTCCGCCAACTTGATCCTTTCCTTTAGACTCAGCACACTGGAACAAAAGGCGAAGTGAGACCCTTCGGCGATTCGCCAAGTGGACTCGGCGATCCTCATGCCTTCATTTTCTCGTTCTTTTCAGCCTTTTCATTCTTTTTGTGAAGTAGTGTCCATGCTTTCCTTCAATCTTCAAATACATGAAACTTCAGGGTTTTCATCAGATATTGAGATAAAATAAGCATTTGAGGACACAATTTCTATTAAAATATAGCCCTAAATGAGTCCAATTTGTGGGCTCATCAATAACCCAACTGGATTTAATAGTGGCGAATATGAGGAAGAAGACCTATGTTATGGCTGTAGTAGCGATGAAGAAGTTACAAAGTTCTGCTACTTCTACTAGGCCATTTTGCAATATTTTTGAATATTAACTATATTATGTATGTTTAGCTCTCTTATCTTATTTTATTTTATAATTAACCTTAACTTAATTAATATGAGGCTAAGAACACAAATCTTAATTTAACTTAAAATTTAAATTAATATTAATATATTTATCTCTATTTGATTTTCACAAATGAACATTATGAATTATCAAAACTATAAAGAAAATAAATTCTTAAATTTTTGGCTCTTTGGCTTCTTAAATGACAATAATAGTGATTAGTGTAATGAAGAGTGAAGTATTTCGCATGTGTTGTAAGTAAAAAATAATGATAAGAAATAAATGGAATTGAAAATGCATTGGAAGTTGTTCCATAGTTCATTTAATGAAGCATGCTCTTGATATTGTGATTTGTTAGTTGTCACACACACATTTCCTCTTAAACCCAAAGTTTAATATTTTTTTTCAAAAATAAAATTGTAGATACAATATTTTTTGGGGATTTTTTCCTCTTTTTAAAATACATAAAAAAATTAAGGCTTTCTATTTAATTATTTCCTCATTAATGAAAATACATAAAAGCTTCAGTTGAAAATATAATTATAACTCATCATTAACTTTTTAAATATGAATTGATGTTGCCTAGGTATTGTCACGACCCGAGAGCACCCCCTAGTCGTAACACGACGTATTCGACCTCGAAGAGATCTTATACCAGCCCTTAGCATATCATGAACATTAAAGCATATGAAAATAGCGGAAAATTTAAATCTTTTCTTTACAATCGAAGACTTTATAAAATAAGAGAGAGCCTATGACACTATGTCTCAAACCATCTATACCATTAGACTTAAATCTCTTTTAATACAACTTAGGGACACGACCCTAACATAAATCTAAAAACATAATAATAAAGACATAAGTGAACAAAGTGGGTTCGTCCTCGAAACTTTGAGGACTCCCCAAGTCTTCATTCCCAAGCTCCTTAGAAACCTATCTTCCAAGTATAAGACACCACATCTCCAAACCCTACACTTTGTAGAAAATGTAGAAGAAGGGGTTAGCACAAAAGTACTAAGTATGGAAGCCATGCATAAAAACCATTAAAACATGCTTAAAAGGGACATTTAGTTGAAATCATGCTTTATGCACTTTTGAACATCATCTTGAAAGAGTTGAAGAATCAAAAGTCATAAACAACTCACATATAGTTCATCAAAGCACAAAGGGTAATAAACATCACCATAGGCATAGTCTCTAATCATAATCATAGTGCACATATCATCTATTACAAGACACACCACTCATGCATAGTCAATATCAAGACAATAACATCATAATAGAACAACAACATAAGTAACCCTAAGTTCTACTTGTGCAATGCATAGATAGGATCCATAGTCCTATCTACACTAAGTATCACCTTTAGGTCACCATGATCATACTTAACATAAGTTCATACCAACATAAGCCAATATCACATCCATACTCATTTCATAGTAAAGCCACTACTTTAGTAACCCCTAGGGAACACTTGTGCAATGTGTGATTAGCATCCCATAATACTAACCTCACTAAGCACTCCTATAGGGCTACCTTAGTCATGCACTTTATCCTTTAGACCTCATTATAAACAATAGTCATAAGTAGAGAACCAATCATGTGTACCATTTGAATATAAAGACAAGTCACTCATAACAACTATTCATTCAATATACATGCATGCATTCATGTCATAACAATGTGTAAAGGAACCATCTACCACATCCTACCAAGTGTACTAGTGCAATGTATGAGTGAAGTCCCATAGCCCCACTCCTACTTAGCAAACTTACCAAGAAGTTATAGAGTAGTTCATGCTCCATTCATTATCTTATTATTTAGGGAAGAATAACCTTAACCGACATAGACCATGTGAGCTACATGGAATTCAGTGTTCTACTCCCACACCAAAAATAGAGTGTTCTACTTGCCAAGGTAGAACCATCATAATAGCTTCTAGGTGGATCCACTAGCTAATACCTATGTGGGCAAACATAGTTATGGAACAAGGAGATTGCTACTAGAAACCCGGACTTGCTAAACATAAAAGGTTTTCATCTTATGAGACAACATATATATTGGGAACCCGGACTTGCTAAACGTAGAAGGAACCCATATGGGAAGCCGAACTTGCTAAACGTAAAAGCTTCCATCTCATTTTCATGTACACTCGGTGCTAAGCACAATTCCCTTTTAAAGTAGTATTAAGCCTTTACTTACAATTTAATTCAATAAGGAATGCATTAGGGAGTCAACCCATCATTCATCATATAGCTCAAAGGTTTCAAAGATGAGAATAGCTTTTTATCATAGAACCAACAACATGTGAGAATGTTCATTCATTTCATATTCATATAGTGTTTATGAGAATTACCTTTTATTCAACATATCAACACTACCATAATCATAACATAACATTCATACTCACATCCTAGCATACATAGTCATATCTTCATGGTCATGTACATTTCATGCATAATAGTACGTAAGGTGCATATGAGAATTAGCCTTTCAATTGACACCATAGACATATCATATTCATATTTATGCATGGAGTGTGTGTGCGCGCATGATTGTCCTCACAATGACACAATAGCAACAACATTATCATTAAAGGAACTTCCCTTCAAAAGGGGTTACAACACATTCATAATATCCCAAGTCATGCACAATTTACATATATTGCATTTAAGGATCCTATACCACACACCCAACCTTCATCATAATAGACATGGATACATTCATCATTCAAGTAGGTCATTCATAGCATGTATAAGATCATACATTCATATAGGGGTTTATGTGGGTAGAGTCCTTCCACAATAGAACCTCATACAATTCAACACATAGACCATACCATGTTCATAACATCTCATTCATATTCATAACATATCATACTTAGTCATATCTTGGGTTGTAGGGAAGAGGGACCTTGTCTCAACACTACAATTCATACTAACAAGTAAGCACCTCCACCATAAGTGGATCAAATCATTCATTCAAATGATATATAATAAGTAAACATCTCCCCCACAAGTGGATCAACAATTCAATAGAAGGCTGTTTACCAATTAAAAACCATTCATAGCCATCAAGGCTTTCTTCAAGATTCAACCCTATTTTCTTGATATTCATACATCATATAGGATAACCTCATAATACAATAATGAATTTCATAATAACATACTAGATTCTCATCCTTCAATCATCATTCAACACAAGCTAGGGTTTAGAATTGAAAAAGAA
>NW_006238931.1:691149-710979 GCF_000226075.1 Solanum tuberosum | reverse complement strand
ACTCGGTGGCGTTGGAAAGAGGACTCAGAGACCTTTATATCTATAGGTCATGGTACACTTAATTAGTTTTGAGCTAAGAGATATGACCATTTGAATTTGACCCTATACTCTAAGTCTAATGGAAAGCCCTTCACGTGAGGCTCCACGAGCTGTGGTGTCTCTTGTGGTCATGATACAGTATCTAGGAAACCTTCCCCTTAACCCCTAAAAATCTAAGGCACCACCACGAGCCTTCCCACGAGCCGTGGTCATCACCACGAGCCATGAAGTGGCTCGTGTGGAGGGGCTGTTTTTGGGCAGCCTTTGTTTAGCCACTGCCTAGCCTACCACGAGACACACCATGAGCTGTGGTCCTCACCACGAGCCGTGGTGGTGGTCGTGGAAGGTGAGGCAGTGTCCATGAAAGAGTGGACTGTCCTAGTCCTCTTCCTTGGTTCTAACCCTCAAACTTAGCCCTCGCTTAGTCTACTAGTTTCCGGACGTCATGGTCGTTTCTTGACGTTTGACCTCTTAAATCACCAAACTAGCTTCAATAGCCATTTTCCATCATTTAAACAAGCTTTCAACTATAAACTAACATGTGAGTCTCTAGTTCAACCTACTAGATTTAGTCGAGCCTTAGCTAGGTCTTACTAGTTCGTACGGGGTGTTACATGTATTAATGTTCTATTAGTATGCATTACACCTCTTTATTAATAGGTATTTAATTTGTTGATTTAATTTTCTTTTTTGTTCATTATTTTATGTAAAATGATGATTCACATACATGAATAAATATCCCGTAAATATTCATGTTGCCTTTTTCATTCATAAATGTGAACTCCCTATAGTGAAGAGGATTGAAAAAGGCCATTTCCGTATAAAATGAAGGTAGATTGCATTTGGATTGTGTAATTGTAATGATGGCGAATGGGTGGTCCTTCCAATTGCCTAGGTATTCGTTCCAAACAGCTAGTAGTACTCATTTATCTTCTAATTATGTGATATCTTTCCATTACTTGATTTTTAAAAATAATTATTAATAAAACGCAATTCAATATTTTTCTTTCAATAATAAGATTTGAAAATTTAGTGAAACATCATTTAAAAAAAAACAGATGATATGATTTATGACGACTTATTATAGTAAATTAATTTTATTATACTAATTTAATGACAAATAATAAGAATAATATATAATGACAAATAAACTTAACATATAAGTTATTAATTTTATTAAACTCAACATATAAGTAACTTTTTTAATCCTAACAATTATTTTTTAGGATGTCATCATTATAATTTAACAATCCACATGAAAAAAACATCCATTTAGAATGAATAAAAGAAGGGTAATGGATTTTGGATCACATCATTAAATGCATAATAAATAGCATACATTTTGCCAAAATTAATGAACATCTTTGAGTTCAATGGAATATTTTGGATTGATAACTTATTAATGTAATAAAATCCCTACATTTATTAATACATATAATCATGAATGTATCATTTTTTATTTTTTTTACTTTTCTTAAATCAATAAAAAATGAAGTAACGGTGCCTTCTTTAATCTTTGAAAATCTAATAACTTCATATTTAAATAAAAAAACAAAAAAAAAGGGTTTCACAAGTTGTGTGACACAACTCATCCACCACGTGTCACAAAATCTTGAATCTTCCATGAATAACCTTTTACAACACTAAAAATTTCAACTCACACCCATTCTATTAAAAAATACTCCACAAAATCCTTCCCTTACACAACCCCAAAAATTTCCTAAAACATAAATGATGAAGAAGATTTGCGCTTCAATTGAATCGATTGAAAAAGGTATACTGTTAGATATTGTTGAAAGAGTGGCTTCTAGGTCATTCAAAGACTTCATAAATCTACGATTGAGGTATATAGAAATAAATATATATAGGGAGATTTCTTAACGTTTGCTTTCATCAATATTTCCCTAGTATATTGTTTTTTCAGTTCAATGCTATTCAACACACTGGGAAGTGAAGAAAGTGTTTATCAAAAGGTATCATTTGAGGACTTCCCAATATTCTCTTGGTCTGTGAGGACAAGAGAACAAATAAATGAAAGGGCTTCTTTTATGAGTCGGTGCATGAATGCCGGCAATAAAGAAGCATTGTACAAAGTTGGGACGGTAAATTTTTTTCTTTTTCAGCTTGCTATTTTCAGTGAGTTTTTCAGTTTGATTTTATACTCACAAACTTAAAGATGGTTTCAATAATGTTTGTGTGCTTCTTTTGTCAAATGGATTTTTTTAAAAATAATTGTCCGGCCTTTGCATTGCAAAGGCTTTGGAAAGCTAAAAAAGGAGGACACAATGACGCAACATATGTGCTTGCCATTATTTTCATTTTCGTTGGAGGTAGCGACAAGATGCGGTCAAGTTCATTGGCCAAATGAAGGAAAATCTCCCTCAAAGAAGAGAAATTAAGGAATGGAGGGAGAGTCTAATTAATATTATAGATAATGTTTGGGTTAGTAATCCAATTTTTTTGACTCAACGACCAGACCATTGTTGCACTGGTGAACAAGAGAATCGTGTTCAGGTGAATGGATGGACTGTTGATAGTGACGAGGAACTGGATGATCAACCTTGTTATGAATGTGCTTGTGATGTTGAGGTTGATCATGTATTTGATATTTTGTCAAAGTTTGGATTGTAATTTAGCTTCTTTTTTTGAAACTTTTGTTTGGGGCTAAATTATGTGCATAAATTGGTACTTCTAAAGAATTTTTAAGACCAATTTATGTGCTTGTAATTTGACTTTGTAATTATGTGCATAGTTTTTTGCTTCTGTTTATGAACTAATTTTATTCGACTTTTTTCTTTCTTTCTTATTACTTATTCAACTCTTCTGTGTTGTAGTGGATTATTTGTTAAAATGAAATATGAAGACCAGACGTTTAAAAAATAATAAATGTGTGATCACAATTTTTTTGATGTTCAGCAAAATAAGACGTTTGAAATACCCAGACCTACAAAGAGTCTAATTTTTTTTAAATAACTAAAATGGGGGGACATAACCTAGACTCAAACTCGTGACCAATGGATTAATAGTTTAAGCTTTAACCATTCGCGCTAGCATTCGTTCATAATAGCGAAAGGAAATTTATGTATTCTCGTTCATATCAGTTATTTATTGAATATCACTAGGCAATTTAAAATTATTTAAATCCTCAAACCTACAAAGAGGCTATTTTAAAATTGGTCACGATTTTATTCATCACATTCAATTGAATTGTATATGTGAAGGACCGTCACTCATAGAATAATATATCCTTAAGTTTATTTTCATCATAGTGATTTGACTTATAATAATGAAAAATCATCATTGGTTGTAAAAATGATACAATTATAAACTTTTACAAACTTATTCACCAAAAAATAAGAAATTTAAAATTATTTGAAGAGAGTTATTTTTAAAAAAATATCTAAAATGGGGGACCTAACCTAGACTAGAACTCGTAACCTATAGACTAATCATTTAAGCTTTAACCATTCGCGCTGCAATAACATTCGTTCGTAATCACGAAACAAAATTTATTTATTCTTCTTAATATCAGCTATTTAATGAATATCACTAGGCAATTTATAAATAAGATATTATCAATAAATAGAGTCTAATCACCCCTAAAATGTGAAAATAAATTGATCAAAGGTTGACATATACCATAACTAATTGTATTAAGATATAACCAATTATATCTTGATCATGATTATATTCATCACATTCAATTGACTTGTATCTGTGAAGAGCATCACTCATATAATAATATATCCTTTACGTTTATTTTCATCATAGTGATTTGACTTATACTAATGAAAAATCATCATTGGTTGTAAAAATGATACAATTATAAACTTTTACACACTTATTCACCAAAAAAATAAGAATTTTAAAATTATTTGAAGAGAGTTTGTTTTTTTTAAAAATAACTAAAATGGGGGACCTAACCTAGACTCGAACTCGTGACCTATAGACTAATCGTTTAAGCTTTAACCATTCGCATTGTAATACCATTCATTTATAATCACGAAATATATATTATTTATTCTTTTTAAATTATTATAAATTAGTAAATAAAAGTACTTATGTTGACAGACCCAATCCACAATATAAGGACAAATCCAAAAAAAAGGCCCAATCCAAAATATAAGGACAAATACAAAAAAAAGCCCATTCCCAATACACATACAATCCTAAATGAAAATAATATCAAAAAATCATCTTAACAAATTAATCTTTCATTGATTTTTCAACAACAAAACCCACAAAAAACATTGCTAACATAAGTATATATTGTTCATTAGATAACAATTTCTTTTCATCCACATGCACATAATTAGAACATGATTCCCAGTAGTTTCGTAGCTTAATTTCACTCCATCAGTTCAAAAATTCCAATCTGCTAAAGCTTGCACAACATCATCATAATTCTTGTATTTTCGGTATAAACTACCGCTAACTCCAATGGTCAAATTTGTACATTCTTGCCAACTTGAATATATACCTTGTTTTTAACCCTTGAAAGCAACATACACGTACATGCCCATGAAATGACAATTATGAAAGAAATAGAGGGTTGTTGCAAATGAAGAAAAAATTGATAAAAACCAAAAGTTTGGAACAAATATTGTTTACTTAATATGGTACTGCTGTTGATTTATTTTTTCAAATGAAAATTATGAACGAAAACTAAAATAAAGCGCTTTTAAAAATGAAGAACAATGAAGAAAGACCGAGAAATTGGTAGAAATAGAAATACGAAACCCATAGAAATATAATGCTCTAAATCTCAATAGAGTATATGAGTTGATATAAATTTCTTGGGTTGTGTGAATTGAAAAGAAAAGAGTATAGGTTAGACTTTTCAGAAATGGTTTCAATTTCAAAAAGTAGTGGTTTAATAGTTTTCAAAGTGATTTTACTTTGGAGGGTACTTTGAGTACAACAAATAAATGAATTTATCCAATCACCCTTCCCATTTCTGCGAAATTACGACCTTACCCTGAAAATTACTGGTCCTGCCATTTCGTTCCAAAAAAATTTCCTGCCAAATATATTTTTCGATATTTTTAAGGTAAGTCCATATAGTTTGTACATTATATATATACTAGGTAGAGGTCGCCCGTGCAAGCACTGATCCAACATTGGAAGATTTTTGTTTGTTGGATGTAGACACAAAAATGTATGAGCAGGCTAAATGCATACATGGAGACACACGCACACACACACACACATATATATTATAAATATGGTTGACAATTGTTTTGTTTATTGTTATGGCTGTATTATTTACATTGGATATTTACAACATACTATATTTACATAATGCTGCCTTTTGGCTACTTGCTCCAGATAAAAAGTACCTGTGAAATAAAAGGAAAAATGAATTTAGTATAACTTTGAAGTGAATGGATTATTTAAGAACGAATTTAGTATAGTAAATGTGGAGTATTGTATCAATAACTGCAATTTTTTAGTGAATGGATTATTTAAGAATTAAAGATAGCATGCAAGATCAAAGTATATTATAATAATTTTGGGTTGTACCTGAGAATTTTGAAGAAGTTGGCACCATCAACATCAGAAGTGCTGTCAACATTTGTAGTAGTTGAGTAGGTAAAAGGGTGGTGCCAACCATATTGCAAAAAAGTAGTACATACTTCACTGGTAACAAAAGGAGAAAGTATCAATTGTTGGAGAAAGAGTGTGACAAATGAATGTAGTTTAGTTAAATAGAGTTAGATCAGGATTCTAATTAACAAGCGATATTTTGTGGTGTATTAAAAGAACACAAACGACTGGATCGTATTTGCATTTGATGGTAGTATGTATCAAGTAAGTATAAGTTGTGAAGAGAATACCTTTCAGTCTTCCTCTATCATGATCTGGTACAACTTGCATTTGCTGCTTTCTGGGGTTGTTGGTGCATATGAGTGGCAATGGCTAGTTGCTAGCAATATTGGTCCTCCCTCACTATTTACATGAGATTTCATTTAGAACTTGCTAGTTTTTCTTTTTCTTTTTATCAAACAAAAAGGCAAGTCTAATCTAACAAAATATACTTACAAAAAACAATGTTAGGTGTACACTACATCTACCTCTAAAAAAACTGTAGAATCAAAACGTGTCTGGTTAGATTAAATAAATTATTAACAAAATTTAACTCGCATACCTATAAAATGCATTAACTTTATAAGCATCATTAAAAGAAATGTCAAGTAAAGCAGTAACATTAACCTGAAATTGCTATCTTTCTGTCTATATGATCTTATAGACTCAAATTACTTTATATATGGACGTTTTATATCTAGCTAGTTGTATTTGATATTACGTACAGTGGCCGAGTTTGGATATATCAGAAGTGGGATATACAATTCTTAAGATAGCTGAGTGGCTGGGAGGTGGGTAGATTTTGTTGAGCTAATGCAAGTGCTTGAAGAATTTAAAAGAAGTATTATAGACCATAAAATATATGCTGGAAACATGATAGAGATGAAAAGTTTTCAGTAAGCAAAGTCTACAAAAAGGACGATGAAATGCAACCTGATAGAATGTTAATCAGTTGGAAACAAATTTAGAGAAGTAAGACATGCATAAGCTGGAAGGTTCAAGTTGTATCTATTTTTATATGATATAACCTTTTGATGGTAGCTTCTTTTAGTCTGTTGAACAATCACAGAATGAGGACCTGCTCCTGAATATACAGAGAATTGGACTTCAATGAGCCCTAGCTAGATGTAAAGGGGTTGTTGAACCCTTCTACTTCTAAGCAATTAGAAGAGCATCGAATTGAAAGTAAGTGAATGAAGTCAGATAACAGCCAGCAAAAAGCAAACTAAAAATGGTATGCTACATATCTGTTTGACTACAAGATGATCTGTATGAGACGTGAATGATTATTTAAAGTTTAATAGCAAATGCCTCTTCATCTTGTAATACCATCAGTTGATATTTCTTGTGTCCCTCTTTGTTGGTTAGGAGATGGCCTTTATCTACCACCTGGACTCATTTGTACGTGCTCATGGTCATTTTGTTGATAGTAAATCTTTCTGTCATGTCTGGAAACTGAGCTTAAAATATGTTAATGCAGAAAACATAAGCCTACATCATTAACAGAGGACGAATGACATGAAGTAGAATGATATAAGTAATTCTAGTAGATGTAGCTGGAGATTCACGCTACAAATGAAAATAATTTCAAAACCTCAATGCAATAATGGGAAAAAACTCTATGCTAAACCCATACAAAAAAGGCGACACAACAAAACAAAAATTGAAGCTTTAAATTATCAACAACAAAAAATTATCAAAAATAAAAAACAAATATGGACGACACCGGGATGAGATGTTATCGACAGAAGATAAAAACCTAACAACTTCATTTCAAATTCAGCTGCCTAATAAATGCTAATACAAAACATAAATAACAAAAAGTCTCATAGAAAATTTCGGAGCAAAGTCATATATAGCCCCAGAAACTCCAAAAACTCAAAAATTAGAGATATATTCTCAGCCACTCACTCAGAATAAAAAAAGACGAAAGAACAAAATAAAATTTGAAGCTGCAAATTATTAGGGTCTACTAAGTAAAAAAAAAGATTGAATATCAATAGCAAAGCATATCAGCTAACAACTTTAGAAAATTTTGGTAGATTCGGGGGAAAGTTACTGAAAACCATATTAGCCAACAACTTTAGAACATTTTGTAGATTCAGAGCAAAACTATAGTTAAAAGTGACAGCCGGAGAAATTTCAAAAACTCAAAATTACTTTCTCAAATTACTGCATGCAAGAAAACAAAACAAAAATCTGAAATAGGAATAACTGAGGAGACAGTATCCTCGCTAGGGGTGCCAAATGGGTGGGTTGAGTTGAAATTGGAGATATTAAAATGTGTTTAAATAAAAATCGGATTGGGTCTTGACCCACCCAAGTTTACTTTGGGCTCAAATGAGTTGGGTTTAAATGGGATAAAAAACTGGTTGGGTCTTGACCCGCTCAATTTGACCCGGTTGCTCATTATGAACAACTTTCACATATAGCAAACATAAAAATCATATTTTTTTGTTATGACTATAGTTTGCATAATTGCGCTCCATAACAAATTTTTATGTTTTGCTATGGAGTTTTTTATTTTGTATAATTCGCAAGATACATCCAATTTTATACAAATTGTTTAGTTTTGTATAAATTTATTTATACATTGTAATTTGTATAATAAGATCTGTATTTTGTATAATTATAAGTGTATAGGACGAAAATATATGTATTTGGATTTGTATATACACTTTTCTCTCGCTTTATACAAACACAAACGCATTTTATACATTTGTATACCGAATGAGTAATTGTATACCGAACCAGATGGTAAAAAAATGAGATGTTTGTTGCGAATTATAAATAAAATAAATTATGGCTATAACATTTAATTTAAATTAATAGTTTGCTATTTCATACAATCTCCCCCCCTCCCCCCCGATTAATCTCCATAGTTTTAACATAGTGATATTTAACTTTTATAATCACAATTCAAATTTCAGCTTAAGATTTTTTTTTTAAAAAGTAACAAATAGATAGATAAATCCTAAAAGACGTTAAATAGATAATAATTCATACCTTTAATATAGGAACATATCTTAGTAAAGAGTTTTAAAACGGATTGAAATTGGAGATTGAATGGGCTCAATTAAGGATTCTCTTAAAACGGGTTAGGCTTGAATGGGTTGAGATTGAACCCAATTTAAATTATTTTGAGCCCAGCCCTTAAAATTCTGGGCGGGTTACGTATGTTTGGATTTATTTTTGACAACCCTAATCCTCACAATCCAAATTAGAACAAGGAAAACACAATCACCCAACGAAAAGTGAAAGTACAACGAAAATTGATAATCCATAACAAACCCAAATGAAAAAAAGAAGAAAATATTAACACACTCAGATCAAATTTGGTCAAAGAAAGATAAAATGGGGAAACATTTATGAACTTCAATTTTGAGGGGAATAAAGACGACACCAAAAATTGAAGAAAACATGAAGGAGTCTTACCTGGTGTAACGACCTGATTCCGTCGTAAGGAAAAATCCAATAGAGAAAGAATTGGGGTCAGAAAACTTTTGGTAGTAACTTGGAATTTTCTAACCTAATTCAGATTTGGACGAAATCAGAGTCAGTAAAGTGTAGGGAAATCTAGTAACAACTAGGTGATTTAATTATGATTTTGATTACATGAATAGATAGCTAAGACGTTAAGGAACCCGTACGACTTTACGAAATTGAATTTGGGCGAGTAGAACTACCGAAAATAATCTTAGCGTGAACGGGTGGTTTTTGAATGTCAAGGGTTGAAGGTGTGTTGTGAAATGGGGGATTGGAATTCAAATTCCAGCATTCTGTCTCCGTACATGCCGTCGTAGCGGGATGGTTGCCGCTGTAGCGGGACAGTCGCGACTTAAGTTGGAAATAAAACCCCAAAAACATTTTATTTTGCACTTTTCGACGTTGAGAGCTACGGAACAACCTCAGGGGGTTTTCTTGACAGTTTTCCACCATTCTTGAGGCTAAAAGGTAAGGTTTTCACTCCCTTAATCCATTTTTCGATCCGTAGAATGTAAATTCGTAGGTAATTATTGTGGGGGAAGGGGTTTGATGTGAAACTAATGGTTGAAAAGCCCTAAATTGGGTATTAGGATGGGTTCGGTCTAGGGTTATTGGGTTTGTTATAATCCGGATAATTAGACCTTTGATTGTTGATCCTTATGTTAATTGTATATTTTTAAACCACGAACAAGTGAGAAGACTCCGAAAAGGAAGATTCAAGGGACTTGGGGGATTCAAGCTTAGATTCGAGGTAGATGATGGTTGTGATTACATGATTATGTGATATATGTTTGTTCTTGCTTCATTATAAGATGTGTATGTATACGAATGTTGCACAATTGATCACACTACTTGTGGATGAGGATAGATAAATGATGAATACCGTGAATTATGACTTGATTGTATGATTTTGAGAATATACTTGTGATTGTGATTGTGGCTTGTTGAATGTTTCAGGTGTTGCGTTCCGTCACACTAACTTGGATTGGTTGTCACGTTTCGGCATAAATATTGGATCGGTTGCCACGTTCTGGCATAAACATGGGATCGATTGCCACGTTCCGGCATAAACATTGGATTGAGTACCACGTTTCGGTATGCTAACAGTTTGAGTGTGGGTTCCATGAGAGGACCATTGATTTGACATAACTGTATATCTTGATAAATGTGAAATTGTTCGTTGTTCATAAATGATATCGATATTGTGTATATTCGGTGTATGCATGTTATTATATTGTTGTAATGACTTTTGTATGTTGCACTTAATGGGATAGCCGCATGATCCTACCAGTACACTGTGGTTGTGTACTGATACTGCACTTGCTCTTTCTTTGTTGAGTACATGGCATCTTCAGGTGGCTATTGATAGACCTCAGCTAGATGACTATTGAGCATGACCAGATTCAAGGGTCAGCCATTTCTTTCAGGCTGCCATGGATCTTTCTGGTTCAAGTCCACTCTTTTCGAATTCCGACTTTTGTTTAAGGTGCTGTTTAGTTTTGGGGTTGTACCCATTGTTCTTAGACTTGTCGTTAGTAGAGTTTTGGTACGATAACTTTCAGGTTCTAAGGGTTGTTCTTCCGCATTAGTTTGGTTAGTTGTTTGTTAAAACCTTGGAGTTTATGGGGACTCAATTTTTACAGTCATTTAAACCTGCTTCCGTATCTTTAAATGCCTTAGTTTTCATAAAATTTGTTTGTTTGTGTTGTAGTAATAGTTCTCCCACCGGAGGGTTTGTGTGGGTGCCAATCACGACGGTTTGGGTCGTGACACTTGGATAGAATGTTGAAGAAAGGAGAAGACTTTCGATGTGCCTAGAGCAATGGAGTGTAAACTGATGAAGACAACTATAGAGTAACGTGTAAATTTAAAACACAACAAGAAGACATGTAGTAATAATAGAGAATTGAAAAGACTAAAATACCCCTAGACCTGTGAAACAGGCATGTTGAAACAAGGCATTTCTAATATAAGAGTATTATAAATTAATTAATTAATTTTGGTATATTCGATTGATTACAAAATTTATTGTTGACATCGATTAGTGACACAAGTAAATATAAACATCGAGTTTATGTTACTATGAATATATTCATTCTTTCAATTTATGTGACATTAACAAAATACATGACATCATTCGGGTAATTATAATTATAATTTAGATATGATATCATTCTCTTCAATCAAGCTTTTTACCTAATATTTTAACATTCTATTTAGTCCTTTATAAAGTAGAATGTAATTGATATTATTAATTTTATATTGTTGTGACCCAACCCACCGGATCGTGCATACACCTATTCTAACATCTAGATAGGAGAATACTCACTCAAACTTAATTTGGGCCATGCTAATAAATAAATACAACATCATCTAAATCATCTAACACTCTATATAAATATGAAAACACCTTTGATTGCTATTAAACCTCCAAATATGCTTACATGATACCAGCTAACATTCCCCTCAAGGAACTAGTCTAAAAAGGTATAAGAGCTTCTAAGAGAAAAGTTTATGAAAGAAATAAGACACAATTCCCACCACGAGGAAAGATAAGTAGAAGCTATCGGGGATCATCATTGAATTCCTGCAACCATACAATGCTAAGTGGCATAGCATTAGTAGTATCAGTACAAAAAAACACGTATTGGTAGGCATCATCGATTGACCCGAACCTACCACATAATATAAAGTAGACATTATGAAGGGAACATGCAATATGAATGTTACACCACACTAAGTCTTTATCCACATTCTTGTACCATTCTAAGTATATGTAACACCTCAGACTACTATCAGTTTTTAGTTTTGGGTCAACTTCAAATGACGATATCTTTTAGAACAGAAAGAGTTAGAAGGCCCATGAGCTATCAAATTGAAGGTCTCTGAGTCCTCTTTCCAACACCGCAAAGTTTGCTAAATTTTGAGCTCGTAGTAAAAAGTTATGGCTATTTGAGTGAAGCCCCTCTAGTTAAGGCATTCCATTCATTTGAGAAAGGGGTATTTTGGTCTTTTCCTTACCCCACTTGACTTGAACACGTTTTACTTACCCAATTTAAGGGTATGAACAAACGCTAAATTATTTTTGACATTCCTAAACACTTAGAACTTTAGGGCAAAGTTTCAAGAAGAGGAAAAAAGGGTTTCAAGCTTTCATTCAAGGGTTGAGAAATTTCGCCAAGAACAACCATTCTTTCCAGGTATGTGAGGTTTCCATAGTGATGTACTTGTTCGTACTCATTCCAAACATGTAATTCTTCCATTAATTCATCCATGAAATCGTTAATGTAAAGATTCTTGAGTAGTTCTTGAGTTTTAGCTTCATTCTTTAACAATGAAGGTTTTGAGTTCTTGAGGTGAGGGTCTTGCGAATGAGTGGTGTTTCTCGATAGAATTTGGGTGGAATTTCAATGAATTTGTGTTGGGTTTGTGAATCAAAGAGAGTTTGGAAGAAACCAATCGATTCTAGATGAGTTAGGACCCGAAATTGAGAAGAAAAATTCATCAGATTTCTGGGTACAGGGGTGGGGCAGTGCGCCACCATAGCGCCACAACTACTGTTTAGTAGTTTGGGCCCTGGAGCATTGCGCCAGCAGTGCACCCCAAACTCCTACCAGTAGTTTTGGAGCTGATGCCCTGCGTCCACTCAGTGCGCCAAGGTCGCCAAGTCCTTTTATTATCCATCCTTCTTTCTGGGAGTATTCTTTCGAATCGTATCCACGTTCTCTTCTTTTTATTAACTCTTAAAGTTTTCACTAATCCTTGGAGATCCTATATATCCTAATTATATATCTTAATTTACATTTCAAATTAAAGTAAATTTAGGAGGAAAGTTCAAGAGGTCCTTTTGAGTCATATTTGAGAACGGTTTTGCAATTAACTACAATTTTGAACTAAATCTTGAGTAAATGAGTATGAAAATAAGAAGAGTTGTAGTTCAAGTTCTAAAATGCGTATAAGGGAACTAAGTATTCCCAAGTGTAACACTTTTGCCTTTATATGAAAGAAACATTGATTTCTCAATGAGTTATGAGTTCATAGATGTTTTCAGAGTACTACCTCTTTTTAAGAGGATCTTTTGAGTAATTGCCTCAAATTGAGAAAGAGTTATGTTTTATACATTTGAGCATGAGTATATTATTGGGAGTAGTATTGAGCACGGAGCACAGATATGGGGATGAGTTCAGACAACTCACACTCCTCATAAACCATGTAGCTAACATGGGTAAAAGATCATAAGTTTTAGACAACTCCTTATTGCTTTTAAGCATAGCTTAGTGGATACACTTAGTTGAGGTGTTCTATACCCCGATAAGGTATATGACAATTTTGGTAGTGTGGGCGAGACGTTGTATCATCACATAGCTCATAGTGATGTTTGTCGATTAGAGAATCTCCCAAATACGAGTAAAGAGAATATTATTGTATTTTTATACATTTAGAGTTGATATCTACTGTTTTAAAAGCTTTATATATTGCATTTCTTATTATTGCTTTCATATTGAAGTTGAGTTGAGGTGAGTATTGTCTTCCCATGTTATCAGTTCAGTTACCTATGCTTCAGTTTTTACATGCTCGTACATTCAATGTACTGATGTCATTCGACCTGCATCTTTTTATGATGTAGATATAGGTGTCCATGGTCATCAACAGACATTTCGTTGATCCCATTTGCACTACAACCAGTTTTGGTGAGAAAGTTGTCGATGGTCTTGTCCCAACATCTATCATAGTACTTAGAGGTTTCATAGATAGTTAGAAGTTGAGGAGTCTCTCCCTATTTCCCTTGTGATGTTTTGAGACTTTAAGTTGCTTTCTTATGTTTATTTGAGTATTTCCTGACATACTTTGAGTTAAGCTATTGTTGAGACCTTATAAGTTAATCTTTGCATGTGAAGTTCCTATTTTACTTGAGTAAGTCTTCCTCTAAGTAGTCAGCCAGGCCAAGGGTTCACTTGGGGACCGACGATGGTTCTTGAGTGACGGCCACGTCTAGGGTGTAGGCTAGGGGAGTGACGAACTTGGTATTAGAGCACAAAGTTCAAGAGTCCTAGGGTGTCTATGAAACTGTGTCTATAGCGTCATTGTTATTGGTGTGAAACGCGCCACATCTATAATTAGGATCCTGCAACATTTAGGAAACATTTCACTTTCTTTTTACTTTCTTTCGTGCGATAGAGACCCTATAAAAGTTTCCCTCTAATTTTTGTTTGCGCAGATCTTTTCAGATCATGCCTCCACGAAGAGCTGTTCGAAGACGTCTACGAGGAGAAATATTAATCCACAAGACCAAGGGGTACCCAATGCACCTGAAGTGCAACCTCCTCAGGGAGAGGTCACCAATGCTGAATTCTGGGATGCTATCCGGATGTTGAGTCAAGTTGTGGCAAATCAAGCTGGACAACAAAGAGTGGTTCGTCAGGATGTGGCTGTTACATCCAGAATCCATGAGTTTTTTAGAATGAATTCCCCAGAGTTCATAGGGTCAACATCATTGAGGATCCGAAGAACTTTGTGGAGGAACTGCAGAAAGTGTTTGTGGTTATGCGTGTTGCTGATATTGAGCATGTGGAGTTAGCTTCATACCATCTCAAGGGTGTTGCTAGGATTTGGTATGACTAATGGAAGAAGAGCAGGGCTGAAGGGGCACCACTTGTGAGTTGGGATGTTTTTGAAAGTGCCTTCTTAGGGCTCTTCTTTCCCCGCGAGCTAAGGGAAGTAAAGGTAAGAGAATTTCTGAATCTTAAACAAGAATCCATGAGTGTGCATGAGTACGAAATCAAGTTCACTCAACTATCCCATTATGCTCCAAAAATGGTGGCTGATATGAGAAACAGGATGTGCCTATTTGTGTCTGGGATATCCCGCTTGTCAAGTAAGGAAGGTAAGACAACTATGATGATAGGGGAAATGGACATACCTAGACTTATGATCCATGTGCAGCAAGTCGAGAAAGATAAGCTGAAAGACAGGGAAAAGTTCCGCAGTAAGAGGGCTAAGACATCAACCTATGAATCTGGCCAACAGAAGACCGAAAATATAAATTGGTCATCCTTTCAGAAAAGGTCACCTGGACTTGCTCCATCGTCAGCTAGTGTGCCTTCACCAAAGGACATAGGTGATTTCAGGAACCAGAACTCCCAAAATTTTAGAGGTCAACCTACTTAGTCTCAGGTTAGTGTGGCACAAGGGGCTAATTAGACCCCTACATGTGCTTGGTGTGGTAGAAACCACCGGGGAGCATGTTGTGATGGCTCAAATGGATGCTTCAAGTGTGGTCAGACATGTCACTTTATGAGAGAGTGCCCTAAGAACAAGCAGGGTAATGGTAATTAGGGCAACAAAGCCCAATCTTCTTCAGCGACTTAGGTAGATCGAGCTTCTCCAAGAGGATCTACTTTAGGGACAGTTGGAGGAGAAAACCTTTTGTATGCTATAACCAGCCGCCAAGAGTAGGAGAATTCACCAGATGCTGTCACAGGTATGATCAAAGTCTTTATTTTTGATATTAATGTATTACTTGATCCAAGTTCAAGTCTATCTTTTGTGACTCTTTATGTATCTATGAGGTTCGATATCCTTCCCGAATGTCTTCTTGAGCCCTTCAGTGTTTCCACACTTGTTTGGTGAGTGTATTCTAGCAGAAATAGTTTATCGTGATTGAAACATCTTTGTCAATCACAAGGAGACCATGGTTGACTTAGTTGAGCTAGACATGGTGGACTTTGATATTACTCTAGGTATGGACTGACTTCATGCTTGTTATGCCTCATTTGATTGTAGAACTCGAGTAGTCGAGTTTTAGTTTTCTAATGAGCTAGTTTTAGAGTGGAAGAGAGTTCAACAGTGATTAAGGGTCGTTTCATTTCATACCTGGAAAAGGCGGAATTTGTCGCAATCAACTTAAGGGTGTTGCTCAAATATGGTTCAACCAATGGAAAGAAGAGAGAGCGGAAGATGTGGGTCCTCTTGATTGGCAAAAGTTTAAGGTTACTTTCCTTGATAGGTTATTTCCCCTTGAGATGAGGGAGGTAAAGGTGCTTGAATTCATCAACCTTTGTCAATGAAGTATGAGTGTGAAGGAATATACTTTAAAATTCACAAAATTGTATTGATATGCTCCTTCATTTCAGGTGTGTCTGAAATGGTGTTTAATGAATGTCGTACCACTATGCTTATCAATAATATGGACATTTTTTTTCTCATGGTTCATGCTCAACAAATTGAAGAAGATAAACTCAAGGAAAGTTCTAGGGAGGCAAGGAGGGCCAAAACCGATGATGGTGACTTTTCACATTCAAGGTACGAGAGACATGTTCTTTCTAAGTTCTGACATAAGTTTTTCGGTCAAGGATCCTCCAACTCTCCTCCTAAGTTCAACAAAGATAGGGTGTCTAACCCTAAGCCTCATGGAGAGAATAGTGGTGCATCTTCATTGTCTACTTGCTCAAAGTGTGGAATAAAACATCAGGGTAAATGTCTAGCTGGTTCTAATGTATGTTTTGGTTGTGGAAAGACGGATCACAAGATAAGGAATTGTCTCTCAGTTGCTAAGAATGATGAAGATAACCGTCGACTGGTCCCACCTTACCCTTCATCAGGTTCTAGTGATAATAAGAAGCAAAACTGATTTTACGCACTTCAGACACGTCATGAGTAATAGGGTTCTCCCGATGTGGTTATCGGTATGTTAAAAGTCTTCCACCTCGATGTTTATGCTTACTTGACCCCGATGCTACCTTGTATTTTGTGACGCCATATGTTGCTATGAGGTTTGATATTTTTCCGAATGTGTTGTTAGATCCTTCTTCTGTCTCTACTCTAGTTAGTGATTCTATTGTGGCTAAGAGGGTATGTAGAAAGTGTCCCATCTCCTTGTCCCATAGAGTCACTCATGATGATCTTGTAGAGCTTGATATGCTAGATTTTGATGTTAACCTTTATATGGATTGGTTGCATTCATGTTATGCTTCTATTGATTGTGGACCCGTATAGTCAAGTTTCAGTTTCTAAAATCCTATAATGGAAAGGGGTCCAAAATCTAGTGGTAATCTCACCCACGACCAACCAGGACGGTCCGTGGTTTGACCAACACACCGTAAGTTTGGCCGTTGGTGAGTGATGAGTCCGAGATTTGGACTCATTTAGGGCTTTGTTTTGATAGTTTTAGTGTCCTGAAATGCCTAATTTATGCTATAAACTGATGTTAAAGCCTTGATTTTCAGGTATGTAGACTAAGGAGCAAAGCAAGGATACTAACAGGCAAAAAGGAACAAAATAAACTGAAGAAGTGGAGAAAAGCAATCCCGATGATCGCCAAGACCACTCGGTGAACCGTTGAGTGGCTCTTCAGACCACCTAAAGTTCCAGTGTGCCAGCCCTGAGGGAAGAAACCAAGTTGGTGACATATATGGGAAGTCGGCGAATTGTCGATCGGCTTTGCGATGACAAAATGGATCACCCAAAGTTACATGACTTGAGGATGCTGAGACCCAATGCAAAATGGCGATGGAAGAGAGCAAAGAGTGGATCACCGAACCACTCGGCGATCCCGACTTACCTCGCCTAATGGGTTTTTAGGCCAAAGTTTGGGCAACTATAAATTGAATTTTGAATTGAAAATTTATTATCAGAAAAAATCTAGCTATTATTGAGTACAATTTTCTTTTGAGTTTTAGAGTTCCATTGTAGACTTTGAAGCTTTTTGCAGGCTTAAACTTGAAAATTTGCAAGTGGGTTTTTGAATTTAACCTTTGGAAAACATTGTAAATGCTTGGAGACTATTACCCAACTGATGGATAATCTAGTTGGTAATTGTTTTTATCTTTTTATAATATTTAGCTAAAACCCCAATTCTTGGGGTGCGATTATGGGTTGCATTAGCTTATGGGTATTGATTATTACTAATTTAAATGCTATATTGAAGTGGGTTTAATCATTAGTTGTGTTTTAATCTATGAGTTGTAGTTGCAAATGCAGTTCTAACTTTGAGTTCTTAACTTGCTTGAGAAAAGGGGTTTTTGAACCAAAGCTTTTGATTAATGGTTTGTAGGTATTGGGTTGATGTGGGTTCAGCTCGAAAGAGTGAATCCTAAACAAAATCCTACCCATCTTTCTCGAGAGAGAAGGTGTATTAAGGTTGTGGGCTGTTCTTATTTATTAAGCTTGTTGATGTTCGAGAGAAATCACTTGAATCGAAGTAGTTGTTCGAGAGAAAGCTATTTCAATCATAGCCTAGCTTACCCACTGATATTTACCTATTTATTAGTAGATTCAATTACCCATATAGCAAAATTTGCCTATAATCAATCACATCCCGAGAATTCCTCTCTATATTGTTATTTCATTGTTGGTTGATTGTGTCGTAGTTGATAATTGCAAACCAAAATCCCCCATTTGAGATTTGTTGTCACCCCCTTTGATTTGTTTATTTGTTATTTTCGAAAATTTCTATTCCTATAACTATTTAGACAACATGTGTACTTCATAATTGAATTTGAATAGGTACCGCTCCCTGTGGATTCGACCCCATCTCTTCGTTGGGTTTTATACTGCTTAACAATCGTTTGCACCTACAATTGGATGAGGTGTGGTTGAAATGTTAATCAGTGAGGTTGACAATTATTTTAATAAGGGGCTTTTGGGTCTTTTCCTAATTATTCTAACCCAATACTATGTCGTTTTACCTTCTATTAGAGGCCCTATATAAACGTTTTTACCCCTAAAATCTCCTAATTCAATTCATTCTCTCAAATTCCTAAAAAAAAAAATAAGTTCATCCTCTCCAATATTTCTCTCTCTAAAAGCTTGAAGAAGAAGCCTAGGGTTCAAGTCAAGTCTCCAATTTCACCATTGATTGTAAGCTCTTGGCCTTAAGGTATGATAATATTCACCTATGGAGTCCTTTCCTTCAAAGGGTTCCTAAATTCTCCTATTTTCACAAGGTACAATCTCCAATGGAAGTTAGGATTTTTACTCAATCTCACGGGTTCCTTTCAATTAGTAAAGATGATACTAGTACAAAATCACACATATTTCGAAATTGACCTAGAACCTTTCATAGGTATCCCTTTTTCTCAATTGTGAAAGTTCCCTTAATTCCATCGGCTTCACTTTCATTGCACATGTGAAATGCAGGTGCACTCATGCTACATGAAAATGCATCAACAACCTCTTATTAGTATTGCCAAGTGAAGCCTGCGCTTGTACTTGGGAAATGCAGTTGCACTTCTGCCAAATACATGTGCAAGTTTCCAGTTGCCTCTTCTCTCAAGTGAATTGCACTTGCGAAACACAGGCGCACTTCTGCCAGGCACTAGTTCTTTGAAATCTTGTTTAGTGATTTTTCTGCTCTCATCTTTCATTTTTCTCATATTTCAAGGAATTCATGCTCATAAGAGAACAAGGGTCATAAATCCCTTCAATTATCATAAAAACATAGCAATAATTCATGCTAAATATTTAAAAATAAATTATTGTTTGTCCTCAAACAAAGTACTCACGAAGCATAGGACTGACTAAGTGATAAACGCTCAACTATGCCCCACTTTTAGGGAAAAGATGATCGTATATAAAATAATACTCAACTTTAAAGGTCAGGGTTAAACCACAAGAATTGACAGTTGGGATCACTCTCGAATTCATTTTTCAACCAAAAATAAACCAGTGAATTGTACTCTCTAAACCCATGTATACAAAATGGGGGGGGGGGGGGGTTAG